>NC_092045.1:58429792-58432292 GCF_003086295.3 Arachis hypogaea
TTAAAATTTTAAATTAATTTATTCTTAATTTGTGAACAAGTGCAGCAAAAAAAAAGTCAACTGTCTAGGTGTAGCATTATCCGGTGAATAAAAAAATAAAAAATATTTTTAATAAAATTAAAATATTTAAAAAACTAACTTTTTTATTTTTGAATTTTTAAATTATATTATTAAATGTTTTTTATTTAAATAATAAAAAAATAAAGTCCAGCAATATCTAGTAAACAACAGATCTATAAATTTATTATTTTTTAATATTTAAACTAAAAAAATATTTTTTCTAATTGTAAAAAAATAAAAAATTCCCAAAATATCCAAAAAAGTTAAAAAATTAAAATTTTAAAATTTTAAAATTAATTTATTCTTAATTTGTGAACAAGTGCAGCAAAAAAAGTCAACTATCTAGGTGTAGCATTATCCGGAGAATAAAAAAATAAAAAATATTTTAAAAAAAATTAAAATATTTAAAAAACTAACTTTTTTATTTGTGAATTTTTAAATTATATTATTAAATGTTTTTTATTTAAATAATAAAAAATAAAGTCCAACAATATCTTGTGAACAACAGATCTATAAATTTATTATTTTTTTAATATTTAAACTAAAAAAAATATTTTTTCTAATTGTAAAAAAATAAAAAATTCCAAAAATATCCAAAAAATTAAAAAAATTAAAATTTTAAAATTTTAAAGTTTAATTTATTCTTAATTTGTGAACAAGTGCAGCAAAAAAAAGTCAACTGTCTAGGTGTAGCATTATCTGGTGAATAAAAAAATAAAAAATATTTTTAATAAAATTAAAATATTTAAAAAACTAACTTTTTTTAATTTTGAATTTTTAATTTATATTATTAAATGTTTTTTATTTAAATAATAAAAAAATAAAGTCCAACAATATCTAATAAACAACAGATCTATAAATTTATTATTTTTTTAATATTTAAACTAAAAAAATATTTTTTCTTATTGTAAAAAAATAAAAAATTCCAAAAATATCCAAAAAATTAAAAAATTTTAAATTTTAAATTTTTAAATTAATTTAATCTTAATTAGTGAACAAGTGCAGCAAAAAAAGTCAACTGTCTAGGTGTAGCATTATCCGGTGAATAAAAAAATAAAAACTATTTTAATAAAATTAAAATATTTAAAAATAACTTTCTTATTTTTGAATTTTTAAATTATATTATTATAAGTTTTTTATTTAAATAATAAAAAATAAAGTCCGACAATATCTAGTAAACAACAGATTTGTAAATTTATTATTTTTTTAATTTTTAAAATAAAAAAATATTTTTTTCTAATTGTAAAAAAATAAATAATTCCAAAAATATCCAAAAAAGTAAAAAAATTAAAATTTTTAAATTTTTAAATTAATTTATTCTTAATTTGTAAACAAGTGCAGCAAAAAAAGTCAACTGTCTAGGTGTAGCATTATCCGGTGAATAAAAAAATAAAAAATATTTTTAATAAAATTAAAATATTTAAAAAACTAACTTTTTTATTTTTGAATTTTTAAATTATATTATTAAATGTTTTTTATTTAAATAATAAAAAAATAAAGTCCAACAATATCTAGTAAACAACAGATCTATAAATTTATTATTTTTTTAATATTTAAACTAAAAAAATATTTTTTCTAATTGTAAAAAAATAAAAAATTCCAAAAATATCCCAAAAATTAAAAAAATTAAAATTTTTCAATTTTTCAATTAATTTATTCTTAATTTGTGAACAAGTGCAGCAAAAAGAAGTCAACTGTCTAAGTGTAGCATTATCCGGTGAATAAAAAAATAAAAAATATTTTTAATAAAATTAAAATATTTAAAACTAACTTTTTATTTTTGAATTTTTAAATTATATTATTATATGTTTTTTATTTAAATAATAAAAAATAAAGTCCAGCAATATCTAGTAAATAACAGATCTGTAAATTTATAATTTTTTTAATTTTTAAAATAAAAAATTATTTTTTTCTAATTGTAAAAAAATAAATAATTCCAAAAATATCCAAAAAAGTAAAAAAATTAAAATTTTTTAATTTTTAAATTAATTTATTCTTAATTTGTGAACAAGTGGAGCAAAAAAAGGTCAACTGTCTAGGTGTAGCATAATCCGGTGAATAAAAAAATAAAAAATATTTTTAAAAAATTAAAAATTTAAAAAAATAAATTTTTTATTTTTGAATTTTTAAATTATATTATTAAATGTTTTTATTTAAATAATAAAAAAATTCCAGCAATATCTAGTAAAAAACAGTTCTGTAAATTTATTATTTTTTTACAATTTTAGACTAAAAAATTTTTTTTCCAGTTGTTTAAAAAATAAAGAATTCCAAAAATATCCAAAAAAGTAAAAAAGTAAAAAAATTAAAATTTTAAATTTTTAAATTAATTTATTCTTAATTTGTGAACAAGTGCGCAAAAAAAAGTCAACTATCTAGGTGTAGTATTATCCGGTGAATAAAAAAATAAAAATATTTTTAATAAAATTAAAATATTTAA
>NC_092045.1:58437292-58442292 GCF_003086295.3 Arachis hypogaea
TACTACGCCGAATCCGGGTATTTGGAGTTATGAAGGTGTGGCTGGAGCACATATTGTGTTTTCGGGCTTGTGCTTTTTGGCGGCTATCTGGCATTGGGTCTATTGGGATCTAGAAATCTTTTGTGATGAACGTACAGGCAAACCCTCTTTGGATTTGCCAAAAATCTTTGGAATTCATTTATTTCTTGCAGGGGTGGCTTGTTTTGGTTTTGGCGCATTTCATGTAACAGGATTGTATGGTCCTAGGATATGGGTGTCCGATCCGCAAGGACCATGATTGAGAACTTTTTGATCGTCTTTCTCCGAGGAAGAGGCGAAACATAATCAACTTGAATTCGGGACAGCTATTCGAAATCTTAGTGAAAGACTGGATTTATTATCTCATGTTTGCTTTTCGTGAAAAAATACCAATTGAAGTGGAGGTTTTCTTCAAACAACAAGGGGCTGGGTCAACTGCTCAATCAAATGATATTGAGCATGTTTCCCATCTCTTCTTGAGAAACAAGTGTTCGAATCTATTATGACATAAGATATAGGCGCTCAACGGACCTTTTTGAATCCTCTAAAACTCCTTCTGGACTTTGAATTGAAATTCAATAATTTTTTTGTGCAACCTAGGCTAGGGGATTCAGATTTGAATTTGAAATTCAAAGATGGAATTTTTTTTATGTCTGTCTTATTAAATAATTTAATAGAAGAGATTATTATGCACTCTATTTCCAATTACGTGAGCAGTCATCAGCATTGCTAGAGGCCATACTGCTATTTCTTTTTAGTTTTTTTGAGTTCTCTTTTTTTAGTTTCACTTTTAGTTTGAATAACAGAAAAAAGGCAAATTCTCTGCTGTATCCACATACCATTTATCTCTACAAAATACGAGACGAAAAAGAACGATTTTTTTAGAAGGGATATAATGGAATTTTTGGATTGACTATTACTATAGCCTAATATATTAATAAAATTGGATTTCATTTTTTATTTTTTTAATATATATTATTCTTTTTGAATAAAAATAAGTATAAAAATAAATATAGAAATATAAAAAGAAATATATAAATAAGATATTATATAGATATCTTTCTATTAAAGATATATAAATATACTAGATATCATGAAAATGTGAATTCTCAACCATTTATGCGTTGGAGAGACCGTTTCTTATTTTGTGCCGAAGCAATTTTTAAATCCCAGGCCGAAACTGGTGAAATCAAAGGGCATTACTTGAACGCTACTGCAGGTACATGCGAAGAAATGATAAAAAGAGCTGTATTTGCTGTGGTTGGTAAACAAGGATCGGTTTTTTAGCAAGGTACGGAATGTATCATCAAATATTCAATATGATTCCACGAGATCTAGTTTCATTCAAGTAACGGATTCTAGCCAATTGAAAGGATCTTCTGATCAATCCAGGGATTCCATTAGGAATGAGGATTCGGAATATCACACATTGACCAATCAAAGAGAGATTCAACAACTAAAAGAAAGATCGATTCTTTGTTCGGATCCTTCCTTTCTTCAAACGGAACGAACAGAGATAGAATCGGAGCGATTCCCTAATCTAGACCATCTTCTCTGAGATAAATCATATTGATAATGACTCTTTAACAACCAATTTGTCCATTGATTCATTAGAGAATTGGGGGGGTTCTTGGATATAAATTGAAAATCAAATATTCTTTGTATTCCAAAAAAATAATCTTTTATTTCATTCTTAAGAAAAGGGGATTTTCGATGATATGCAAAAACATATTTTAACTTATATATGTTAATAACTTGGGTTTCGGATAATTTAAAAAAAACATATGCTTGTGACAATGACGATACGTCACAAAATTTATGGGAATTCGTATTCCTAAGATCATAAGATCTTTTGAGAAGCGAAATAAAGTAAGTTAGACTTTTATTTGTTTGATCAGTTCTTTCCACATTTTCTTCATTATTGTAAATGGACTTTTTTTTTGTTTTTGATTCAAGAAAAAGTTGTACATCAATGCTACAAATCAAAATGATACACAGAAAGATATTTAGGTATACCCTCTCCATGAGAGTATTTAAAAAAGAATGCTTCGAATTGTCATCTAATAGAGGATTTTGTGACTTATAAGCTAATAGAGGATTTATTTTTTGTAATATCTGCCAAATAAAATCAAAAATTTTCCTATAATTTAATCCATAACAATTTTCGCATTCAATCCATAAATGCTTGTATTTTTGAGTTTCATCGAGATCTTTAGAATCCTCTCTTTTAGTTAAATTCTCATTCGTGATAGTTGTTTTTATGGAAGAACCCTCGCTTTCACTACTATTTCCGCCCTTACCACAAATAGAAGTATAAAAGTAACTGTCATTGTATTTATCACTTTCACCTAAAATGTGACTAACAATACAGATTTGAGAACGAAGATAACTTTCAATGCAATTATGAATGCCATTTTTTCAACTCGATTTAGTATCATACATGTAATGATTCTCATGTCTCTTAGAGACATTATTCAGATAGCTAGAATTCTTATTATAACTATCAAAAAGACTTTCTGGTTCACTTAGAAAAGAAGGATCATTAGAAATCTCCAAAAATTGATTTTCAATATCAAAATATATGGAATAACGGTTCCTTTGGCTATTGTTATCCCTAACTAAAAGAATTTTATCAGCTAGGAAATTTCTAATGTTCCTGACACCGACTAAATAATCAACATTACTGTAACTAGAATTGTCACTATCATTCCAGCTAGGAAAGTCTTTTTCCATATCAATCAAAATTGAGTCTTCACTTGCACTGGTATTTTCAACAGGACCAAAACTATCCATTGAGTTACTTAGCCCACACCTGTATTCTAACTGCCTATAAAACGGCATAGAATTGAACCACCCTTTTTCCATAGAGTTTTTCCTCTATTACCATTAAAATACAATAGATGAATAGTCATTCGAAGAAAAATCATTAAACATAAATATAGAATATTCACTAATTAAATTAATTAAAATAAACTATAATAATAATATATATATTTCTTGTTTTTTTGTAGATTAGATTGATGGGCGAACGACGGGAATTGAACTCGCGCATGGTGGATTCACAATCCACTACCTTGATCCACTTGGCTACATCCGCCCAAAGGAGAAATTTCCTAGACTACTCTTTTTGTAGTCTTTTGTTATCATTTTTCTGTTTTTTCTAATTCTATTTTTGTTTCCATTCTTTTTTTATCTGCTAACATGTATAAAAAAAGTAAAGGAGCAATAGAAACTGCGTTGATATTGCTCCTTTACTTTCAAAAACTCGTATCCCTTAAGACAAAAATATTATCCATTTAGAGATGGAGCCTCGACTGCAGCTAGGTCTAGAGGGAAGTTATGAGCATTACGTTCATGCATAACTTCCATACCAAGATTAGCTCGGTTAATAATAACAGCCCAGGTGTTAATTACACGACCTTGACTATCAACTACAGATTGGTTGAAATTGAAACCATTTAAATTGAAAGCCATAGTGCTAATACCTAACGCGGACGGTGCTGCTACAATTTGCGGCAAACTTGCTTTGGGAAAAAACATATTAGTAGTTTATATGCCATGGGAGGGTTACAATTCTGAAGATGCTGTACTCATCAGCGAACATCTGGTCTATGAAGATATTTATACTTCTTTTCACATACGGAAATATGAAATTCAAACTCATGTGACAAGCCACGGTCCTGAAAAAATCACTAAGGAAATCCCACACCTAGAAGCCCATTTACTCCGAAATTTAGACAAAAATGGAATTGTTACCCCCGGATCTTGGGTAGAGACGGGCGATATTTTAGTGGGGAAATTAACGCCTCAAATGGTACAAGAATCCTCGTATGCCCCGGAAGATAGATTATTACGAGCTATACTTGGAATTCAGGTATCCTCCTCAAAGAAAACTTGTCTAAAACTACCTATAGGCGGTAGAGGTCGAGTTGTTGATGTAAGATGGATTCAAAAAAAAAGAGGTTCCAATTATAATCCAGAAACTATTAGAATATATATATTGCAGAAATTCTTAACAGATTAGTATTTGCAATTTGTGAAGGTCGTTCTAGCTATATCCAGTCAATTAAGAGGAGTCATGGAAAGAACAGGTTCAAAATCGCGATCAATTCCTTTTTCAAATCCTGCGGCAGCTGCGCGAGCTCTTCCCGCGTGCCATAAATGACCTACGAATAGGAAGAATCCTAGAACAAAATGAGAAGTAGCTAACCAACTTCTAGGAGAGACATAATTGACAAGTATTGTGCAAAGATTCAGAAAAATAAATAATTCTATTTATATGTTCACTCTTTTTTTTTTATTAACTGAAGCCTTTACAAAAGAGATAAAACCGACGAATAAGAAACAAAACTCATTAGGAAAAAAAATATTTTATCTTTTATTCTTTTTTTATGGAATATACACATCAATCTTTATGGATCATACCTTTCATTCCGCTTCCAGTTCCTATGTTGATAGGGGCGGGACTTCTATTTTTTCCCACAGCAACAAAAAATCTTCGACGTAGGTGGGCTTTTCTCAGTATTTTATTGTTAGGTATAGTTATGCTTTTTTCCGTCGCGCTGTCGATCGATCAAATAAATAACAATAAGAGTTTCATCTATCAATATGTGTGGTCTTGGACTATAAATAATGATCTTTCTTTAGAATTTGGTTACTTGATCGATTCACTTACCCTTATTATGTTAATATTAATCACTACTGTTGGCATTTTGGTTCTTATTTATAGTGATAATTATATGTCTCACGATCAAGGATATTTGAGATTTTTTGCTTATATGAGTTTTTTTAATGCTTCAATGTTAGGATTAGTTACTAGTTCGAATTTGATCCAAATTTATATCTTTTGGGAATTAGTTGGAATGTGTTCTTATCTATTAATAGGTTTTTGGTTTACACGTCCTATTGCAGCAAATGCTTGTCAAAAGGCATTTGTAACTAATCGTGTAGGGGATTTTGGTTTATTATTAGGTATTTTAGGT
>NC_092045.1:58447292-58504412 GCF_003086295.3 Arachis hypogaea
ATTTTTTTAATATTTAAACTAAAAAAATATTTTTTTATAATTATAAAAAATAAAAAATTCCAAAAATATTGAAAAATAAAAAAATTTAAATTTTAAATTTTTTAAATTAATTTATTCTTAATTTGTGAAAAAGTGCTGCAAAAAAAGTCAACTGTTTAGGTGTAGCATTATCCGGTGAATAAAAAAATAAAAAATATTTTTAAAAAAATTTAAAAATTTTAAAAAACTAAATTTCTTATTTTTTAATTTTTAAATTATATCATTAAATGCTTTTTATTTAAATAATAAAAAAATAATGTTTAGTAATATCTAGTAAACAACAAATCTGTAAATTTATTATTTTTTTAATATTTAAGCTAAAAAAAATATTTTTTTCTAATTGTAAAAAACTAAAAAATTCCAAAAATAACCAAAAAATAAAAAAATTTAAATTTAATTTTTTAAATTAATTTAGTCTTAATTTGTGAACAAGTGCAGCAAAAAAAAGTCAGCTGTCTAGGTGTAGTATTATCCGGTGAATAAAAAAATAAAAAATATTTTAAAAAATAAAAAATTTTAAAAAACTAAATTTCTTAATTTTGAATTTTTAAATTATATTATTACATGTTTTTTATTTAAATAATAAAAAAAGTCCAGCAATATCTAGTAAACAAAAAATCTGTAAATTTATTAATTTTTTAAAATTTTAGACTAAAAATTTTTTTTTTCTAGTTGTAAAAAAATAAAGAATTACAAAAATATCCAAAAAATTAAAAAAATTAAAATTTCAAAAATTTTAAATTAATTTATTCTTAATTTGTGAACAAGTGCAGCAAAAAAGTCAACTGTCTAGGTGTAGCATTATCCGGTGAATAAAAAAATAAAAAATATTTTTTTTCTAATTGTAAAAGAATGAAAACTCCAAAAATATAAAAAAAATTAAAATTTTAAATTTTTTAAATTAATTTATTCTCAATTTGTGAACAAGTGTAGCAAAAAAAAAGTCAACTGTCTAGGTGTAGCATTATCCGTTGAATAAAAAAGTAAAAAATATTTTTAAAAAAATAAAAAATTTTAAAAAACTAAATTTTTTATTTTTTAATTTTTAAATTATATTATTAAATGTTTTTTATTTAAATAATAAAAAAATAAAGTCCAGCAATATCTAGTAAACAGTAGATCTGTAAATTTTTTTTTTTAATATTTAAACTAAAAAAATATTTTTTTCTAATTATAAAAAAATAAAAAATTCGAAAAATATTGAAAAAATTTTAAATTTTAAATTTTAAATTTTTTAAATTAATTTATTCTTAATTTGTGAAAAAGTGCAGCAAAAATAAGTCAACTGTTTAGGTGTAGCATTATCTGGTGAATAAAAAAATTAAAAATATTTTTAATAAAATTAAAAATTATAAAAAACTAAATTATTTATTTTTTATTATTTAAATTATATTATTAAATGTTTTTTATCTAAATAATAAAAAAATAAAGTCTAGCAATATCTAGTAAATAACAGATCTGTAAATTTATTATTATTTTTAATATTTAAACTAAAAAAATATTTTTTCTAATTGTAAAAAAATAAAAAATTACAAAATATAAATAATTTTAAATTTTAAATTTTTTAAATTAATTTAGTCTTAATTTATGAACAAGTGCAGCAAAAAAAAAGTCAACTGTCTAGGTGTAGCATTATCCGGTGAATAAAAAAATAAAAAATCTTTTTAAAAAATAAAAAATTTTAAAAAACTAAATTTTTTATTTTTGAATTTTCAAATTTTTAAATTATATTATAAAATTTTTTTATTTAAATAATAAAAAAATAAAGTCTAGCAATATCTAGTAAACAACAAATCTGTAAATTTATTATTATTTTTAATATTTAAACAAAAAAAAATATTTTTTTCTAATTGTAAAAAAATAAAAATATCCAAAAATAAAAAAATTAAAATTTTAAATTTTTTAAATTAATTTATTTTCAATTTGTGAATAAGTGTAGCAAAAAAAAGTCAAATGTCTAGGTGTAGCATTATCCGGTGAATAAAAAAATAAAAAATATTTTTAAAATAATAACAAATTTTAAAAAACTAAGTTTTTCATTTTTTAATTTTTAAATTATATTATTAAATGTTTTTTATTTAAATAATAAAAAAATAATGTCCAGCAATATCTAGTAAACAATAGATCTGTAAATTTATTATTTTTTTAATATTTAAACTAAAAAAATATTTTTTTCTAATTGTAAAAAAATAAAAAATTCCATAAATATTGAAAAATAAAAAAATTTAAATTTTAAATTTTTTAAATTAATTTATTCTTAATTTGTGAAAAAGTGCAGCAAAAAAGTCAATTGTTTAGGTGTAGCATTATGCGGTGAATAAAAAAATAAAAAATATTTTTAAAAAAATTAAAAATTTTAAAAAACTAATTTTTTTTTGAATTTTTAAATTATATCATTAAATGTTTTTTAAATAAATAATAAAAAAATAATGTTTAGTAATATCTAGTAAACAACAAATCTGTAAATTTATTATTTTTTAATATTTAAACTAAAAAAATATTTTTTTCTAATTGTAAAAAAATAAAAAATTCCAAAAATATCCAAAAAATAAAAAAATTTAAATTTAAATTTTTTAAATTAATTTAGTCTTAATTTGTGAACGAGTGCAGCAAAAAAAGTCAACTGTCTAGGTGTAGCATTATCCGGTGAATAAAAAAATAAAAAATATTTTAAAAAAATAATAAAAAATTTAAAAAACTAAATTTCTTATTTTTTAATTTTTAAATTATATTATTAGATGTTTTTTATTTAAACAATAAAAAAAGTCCAGCAATATCTAGTAAATAACAAATCTGTAAATTTATTATTTTTATAAAATTTTAGACTAAAAAATTTTTTTTCTAGTTGTAAAAAAATAAAGAATTCCAAAAATATCCAAAAAATTAAAAAAATTAAAATTTCAAAAATTTTAAATTAATTTATTCTTAATTTGTGAACAACTGCAGCAAAAAAGTCAACTGTCTAGGTGTAGCATTATCCGGTGAATAAAAAAATAAAAAATATTTTTTTCTAATTGTAAAAGAATAAAAACTCCAAAAATATAAAAAAAAAATTAAAATTTTAAATTTTTTAAATTAATTTATTCTCAATTTGTGAACAAGTGTAGCAAAAAAAAGTCAACTGTCTAGGTGTAGCATTATCCGGTGAATAAAAAAGTAAAAAATATTTTTAAAAAACTAAATTTTTTATTTTTTAATTTTTAAATTATATTATTAAATGGTTTTTATTTAAATAATAAAAAAATAAAGTCCAGCAATATCTAGTAAACAGTAGATCTGTAAATTTATTTTTTTTTAATATTTAAACTAAAAAAATATTTTTTTCTAATTATAAAAAAATAAAAAATTCCAAAAATATTGAAAAAATAAAAAATTTTAAATTTTTTAAATTAATTTATTCTTAATTTGTGAAAAAGTGCAGCAAAAAAAAGTCAACTGTTTAGGTGTAGCATTATCTAGTGAATAAAAAATTAAAAAATATTTTTAAAAAAATAAAAAATTTTAAAAAACTAAATTTTTTATTTTTGAATTTTTAAATTATATCATTAAATGTTTTTTATTTAAATAATAAAAAAATAATGTTTAGTAATATCTAGTAAACAACAAATTATTAAATTTATTATTTTTTAATATTTAAACTAAAAAAATATTTTTTTCTAATTGTAAAAAAATAAAAAATTCCAAAAATATTGAAAAAAAATTTAAATTTTAAATTTTTTAAATTAATTTATTTTTAATTTGTGAACAAGGGCAGCAAAAAAAAGTCAACTGTTTAGGTGTAGCATTATCCGGTGAATAAAAAAATAAAAAATATTTTTAAAAAATTAAAAATTTTAAAAAACTAAATTTTTTATTTTTGAATTTTTAAATTATATTATTAAATATGTTTTACTTAAATAATAAAAAAATAAAGTCCATCAATATCTAGTAAACAACAGATAGTTAAATTTACTTTTTTTTTTTAATATTTAAACTAAAAAAATATTTTTTTCTAATTGTAAAAAAATAAAAAACTCCAAAAATATAAAAAGATTAAAATTTTAAATTTTTTAAATTAATTTATTCTCAATTTGTGAACAAGTGTAGCAAAAAAAGTCAACTGTCTAGGTGTAGCATTATCCGGTGAATAAAAAAATAAAAAATATTTTTAAAAAATAAAAATTTTAAAAAACTAAATTTTTTATTTTTTAATTTTTAAATTATATTATTAAATGTTTTTTATTTAAATAATAAAAAAATAATGTCCAGCAATATCTAGTAAACAATAGATCTGTAAATTTATTATTTTTTTAATATTTAAACTAAAAAAATATTTTTTTCTAATTGTAAAAAAATAAAAAATTCCATAAATATTGAAAAATAAAAAAATTTAAATTTTAAATTTTTTAAATTAATTTATTCTTAATTTGTGAAAAAGTGCAGCAAAAAAGTCAATTGTTTAGGTGTAGCATTATGCGGTGAATAAAAAAATAAAAAATATTTTTAAAAAAATTAAAAATTTTAAAAAACTAATTTTTTTTTTGAATTTTTAAATTATATCATTAAATGTTTTTTAAATAAATAATAAAAAAATAATGTTTAGTAATATCTAGTAAACAACAAATCTGTAAATTTATTATTTTTTAATATTTAAACTAAAAAAATATTTTTTTCTAATTGTAAAAAAATAAAAAATTCCAAAAATATCCAAAAAATAAAAAAATTTAAATTTAAATTTTTTAAATTAATTTAGTCTTAATTTGTGAACGAGTGCAGCAAAAAAAGTCAACTGTCTAGGTGTAGCATTATCCGGTGAATAAAAAAATAAAAAATATTTTAAAAAATAATAAAAAATTTAAAAAAACTAAATTTCTTATTTTTTAATTTTTAAATTATATTATTAGATGTTTTTTATTTAAACAATAAAAAAAGTCCAGCAATATCTAGTAAATAACAAATCTGTAAATTTATTATTTTTATAAAATTTTAGACTAAAAATTTTTTTTTTCTAGTTGTAAAAAAATAAAGAATTCCAAAAATATCCAAAAAATTAAAAAAATTAAAATTTCAAAAATTTTAAATTAATTTATTAATTTGTGAACAAGTGCAGCAAAAAAGTCAACTGTCTAGGTGTAGCATTATCCGGTGAATAAAAAAATAAAAAATATTTTTTCTAATTGTAAAAGAATAAAAACTCCAAAAATATAAAAAAAAATTAAAATTTTAAATTTTTTAAATTAATTTATTCTCAATTTGTGAACAAGTGTAGCAAAAAAAGTCAACTGTCTAGGTGTAGCATTATCCGGTGAATAAAAAAGTAAAAAATATTTTTAAAAAACTAAATTTTTTATTTTTTAATTTTTAAATTATATTATTAAATGGTTTTTATTTAAATAATAAAAAATAAAGTCCAGCAATATCTAGTAAACAGTAGATCTGTAAATTTATTTTTTTTTAATATTTAAACTAAAAAAATATTTTTTTCTAATTATAAAAAATAAAAAATTCCAAAAATATTGAAAAAATAAAAAATTTTAAATTTTTTAAATTAATTTATTCTTAATTTGTGAAAAAGTGCAGCAAAAAAAGTCAACTGTTTAGGTGTAGCATTATCTAGTGAATAAAAAATTAAAAAATATTTTTAAAAAAATAAAAAATTTTAAAAAACTAAATTTTTTATTTTTGAATTTTTAAATTATATCATTAAATGTTTTTTATTTAAATAATAAAAAAATAATGTTTAGTAATATCTAGTAAACAACAAATTATTAAATTTATTATTTTTTAATATTTAAACTAAAAAAATATTTTTTTCTAATTGTAAAAAAATAAAAAATTCCAAAAATATTGAAAAAAATTTAAATTTTAAATTTTTTAAATTAATTTATTTTTAATTTGTGAACAAGGGCAGCAAAAAAAAGTCAACTGTTTAGGTGTAGCATTATCCGGTGAATAAAAAAATAAAAAATATTTTTAAAAAATTAAAAATTTTAAAAAACTAAATTTTTTATTTTTGAATTTTTAAATTATATTATTAAATATTTTTTACTTAAATAATAAAAAAATAAAGTCCATCAATATCTAGTAAACAACAGATAGTTAAATTTACTTTTTTTTTTAATATTTAAACTAAAAAAATATTTTTTTCTAATTGTAAAAAAATAAAAAACTCCAAAAATATAAAAAGATTAAAATTTTAAATTTTTTAAATTAATTTATTCTCAATTTGTGAACAAGTGTAGCAAAAAAAGTCAACTGTCTAGGTGTAGCATTATCCGGTGAATAAAAAAATAAAAAATATTTTTAAAAAATAAAAATTTTAAAAAACTAAATTTTTTATTTTTTAATTTTTAAATTATATTATTAAATGTTTTTTATTTAAATAATAAAAAAATAATGTCCAGCAATATCTAGTAAACAATAGATCTGTAAATTTATTATTTTTTTAATATTTAAACTAAAAAAATATTTTTTTCTAATTGTAAAAAAATAAAAAATTCCATAAATATTGAAAAATAAAAAATTTAAATTTTAAATTTTTTAAATTAATTTATTCTTAATTTGTGAAAAAGTGCAGCAAAAAAGTCAATTGTTTAGGTGTAGCATTATGCGGTGAATAAAAAAATAAAAAATATTTTTAAAAAAATTAAAAATTTTAAAAAACTAATTTTTTTTTTGAATTTTTAAATTATATCATTAAATGTTTTTTAAATAAATAATAAAAAAATAATGTTTAGTAATATCTAGTAAACAACAAATCTGTAAATTTATTATTTTTTAATATTTAAACTAAAAAAATATTTTTTTCTAATTGTAAAAAAATAAAAAATTCCAAAAATATCCAAAAAATAAAAAAATTTAAATTTAAATTTTTTAAATTAATTTAGTCTTAATTTGTGAACGAGTGCAGCAAAAAAAGTCAACTGTCTAGGTGTAGCATTATCCGGTGAATAAAAAAATAAAAAATATTTTAAAAAATAATAAAAATTTAAAAAAACTAAATTTCTTATTTTTTAATTTTTAAATTATATTATTAGATGTTTTTTATTTAAACAATAAAAAAAGTCCAGCAATATCTAGTAAATAACAAATCTGTAAATTTATTATTTTTATAAAATTTTAGACTAAAAAATTTTTTTTCTAGTTGTAAAAAAATAAAGAATTCCAAAAATATCCAAAAAATTAAAAAAATTAAAATTTCAAAAATTTTAAATTAATTTATTCTTAATTTGTGAACAAGTGCAGCAAAAAAGTCAACTGTCTAGGTGTAGCATTATCCGGTGAATAAAAAAATAAAAAATATTTTTTTCTAATTGTAAAAGAATAAAAACTCCAAAAATATAAAAAAAAATTAAAATTTTAAATTTTTTAAATTAATTTATTCTCAATTTGTGAACAAGTGTAGCAAAAAAAGTCAACTGTCTAGGTGTAGCATTATCCGGTGAATAAAAAAGTAAAAAATATTTTTAAAAAACTAAATTTTTTATTTTTTAATTTTTAAATTATATTATTAAATGTTTTTATTTAAATAATAAAAAAATAAAGTCCAGCAATATCTAGTAAACAGTAGATCTGTAAATTTATTTTTTTTTAATATTTAAACTAAAAAAATATTTTTTTCTAATTATAAAAAATAAAAAATTCCAAAAATATTGAAAAAATAAAAAATTTTAAATTTTTTAAATTAATTTATTCTTAATTTGTGAAAAAGTGCAGCAAAAAAAGTCAACTGTTTAGGTGTAGCATTATCTAGTGAATAAAAAATTAAAAAATATTTTTAAAAAAATAAAAATTTTAAAAAACTAAATTTTTTATTTTTGAATTTTTAAATTATATCATTAAATGTTTTTTATTTAAATAATAAAAAAATAATGTTTAGTAATATCTAGTAAACAACAAATTATAAATTTATTATTTTTTAATATTTAAACTAAAAAAATATTTTTTTCTAATTGTAAAAAAATAAAAAATTCCAAAAATATTGAAAAAAAATTTAAATTTTAAATTTTTTAAATTAATTTATTTTTAATTTGTGAACAAGGGCAGCAAAAAAAAGTCAACTGTTTAGGTGTAGCATTATCCGGTGAATAAAAAAATAAAAAATATTTTTAAAAAATTAAAAATTTTAAAAAACTAAATTTTTTATTTTTGAATTTTTAAATTATATTATTAAATGTTTTTTATTTAAATAATAAAAAAATAAAGTCCATCAATATCTAGTAAACAACAGATAGTTAAATTTACTTTTTTTTAATATTTAAACTAAAAAAATATTTTTTTATAATTGTAAAAAAATAAGAAACTCCAAAAATATAAAAAAATTAAAATTTCAAATTTTTTAAATTAATTTATTCTCAATTTGTGAACAAGTGTAGCAAAAAAAAGTCAATTGTCTAGGTGTAGCATTATCCGGTGAATAAAAAAATAAAAAATATTTTTAAAAAAATAAAAATTTTAAAAAACTAAATTTTTTATTTTTTAATTTTTAAATTATATTATTAAATATTTTTTATTTAAATAATAAAAAAATAAAGTCCAGCAATATCTAGTAAATAGTAGATCTGTAAATTTATTATTTTTTTAATATTTAAACTAAAAAAATATTTTTTTCTAATTATAAAAAAATAAAAATTCCAAAAATATTGAAAAAAGTAAAAAAATTTAAATTTTAAATTTTTTAAATTAATTTATTCTTAATTTGTGAAAAAGTGCAGCAAAAAAGTCAACTGTTTAGGTGTAGCATTATCCGGTGAATAAAAAAATAAAAAATATTTTTAAAAAAATTAAAAATTTTAAAAAACTAAATTTTTTTTGAATTTTTAAATTATATCATTAAATTTTTTTTTAAATAATAAAAAAATATGTTTAGTAATATCTAGTAAACAACAAATCTGTAAATTTATTATTTTTTAATATTTAAACTAAAAAAATATTTTTTTCTAATTGTAAAAAAATAAAAAATTCCAAAAATATCCAAAAAATAAAAAATTTAATTTTAATTTTTTAAATTAATTTATCTTAATTTGTGAACAAGTGCAGCAAAAAAAGTCAACTGTCTAGGTGTAGCATTATCCGGTGAATAAAAAAATAAAAAATATTTTAAAAAAATAATAAAAATTTAAAAAACTAAATTTCTTATTTTTGAATTTTTAAATTATATTATTAAATGTTTTTTATTTAAATAATAAAAAAAAGTCCACAATATCTAGTAAATAACAAATCTGTAAATTTATTATTTTTTTAATTTTAAACTAAAAAATTTTTTTTCTAATTGTAAAAAATAAAAATTCCAAAAATATAAAAAATAAAAAAATTAAATTTAAATTTTTAAATTAATTTATTCTTAATTTGTGAACAAGTGCAGCAAAAAAAGTCAACTGTCTAGGTGTAGCATTATCCGGTGAATAAAAAATAAAAAATATTTTTAAAAAATTAAAAATTTAAAAAACTAAATTTTTATTTTTGAATTTTTAAATTATATATTAAATGTTTTTTATTTAAATAATAAAAAATAAAGTTAGCAATATTAGTAAACAACAAATCTGTAAATTTATTATTTTTTTAATATTTAAACTAAAAAAATATTTTTTTCTAATTGTAAAAAAATAAAAAATTCCAAAAATATAAAAATAAAAAATTTAAATTTAAATTTTTTAAATTAATTTATTCTTAATTTGTGAACAAGTGCAGCAAAAAAAAGTCAACTGTTTAGGTGTAGCATTATCCGGTGAATAAAAAAATAAAAAATATTTTTAAAAAAATAAAAATTTTAAAAACTAAATTTTTTATTTTTGAATTTTTAAATTATATCATTAAATGTTTTTTATTTAAATAATAAAAAAATAATGTTTAGTAATATCTAGTAAACAACAAATCTGTAAATTTATTATTTTTTAATATTTAAACTAAAAAATATTTTTTTCTAATTGTAAAAAAATAAAAAATTCCAAAAATATAAAAAATAAAAAAATTAAATTTAAATTTTTTAAATTAATTTATTCTTAATTTGTGAACAAGTGCAGCAAAAAAAAGTCAACTGTTAGGTGTAGCATTATCCGGTGAATAAAAAATAAAAAATATTTTAAAAAAATTAAAAATTTTAAAAAACTAAATTTTTATTTTTGAATTTTTAAATTATATTATTAAATGTTTTTTATTTAAATAATAAAAAAATAAAGTCCAGCAATATCTAGTAAACAACAATCTGTAAATTTATTATTTTTTTAATATTTAAACTAAAAAAATATTTTTTTCTAATTGTAAAAAAATAAAAAATTCCAAAAAATAAAAAAATTAAAATTTTAAATTTTTTAAATTAATTTATTCTTAATTTGTGAACAAGTGCAGCAAAAAAAGTCAACTGTCTAGGTGTAGCATTATCCGGTGAATAAAAAAATAAAAAATATTTTTAAAAAAATAAAAATTTTAAAAAACTAAATTTTTATTTTTTAATTTTTAAATTATATTATTAAATGTTTTTTATTTAAATAATAAAAAAATAAAGTCCAGCAATATCTAGTAAAAACAATCTGTAAATTTATTATTTTTTTAATATTTAAACTAAAAAAATATTTTTTTCTAATTGTAAAAAAATAAAAATTCCAAAAATATAAAAAATAAAAAAATTAAATTTTAAATTTTTTAAATTAATTTATTCTTAATTTGTGAACAAGTGCAGCAAAAAAAGTCAACTGTCTAGGTGTAGCATTATCCGGTGAATAAAAAAATAAAAAATATTTTAAAAAAATTAAAAATTTTAAAAAACTAAATTTTTATTTTTGAATTTTTAAATTATATTATTAAATGTTTTTTATTTAAATAATAAAAAAATAAAGTTCAGCAATATCTAGTAAACAACAAATCTGTAAATTTATTATTTTTTTAATATTTAAACTAAAAAAATATTTTTTTCTAATTGTAAAAAAATAAAAAATCCAAAAATATAAAAAAATTAAAATTTTAAATTTTTTAAATTAATTTATTCTCAATTTGTGAACAAGTGTAGCAAAAAAAAGTCAACTGTCTAGGTGTAGCATTATCCGGTGAATAAAAAAATAAAAAATATTTTTAAAAAATAAAAAATTTTAAAAAACTAAATTTTTATTTTTAATTTTTAAATTATATTATTAAATTTTTTTATTTAAATAATAAAAAAATAAAGTTCAGCAATATCTAGTAAATAGTAGATCTGTAAATTTATTATTTTTTTAATATTTAAACTAAAAAAATATTTTTTTCTAATTATAAAAAAATAAAAATTCCAAAAATTGAAAAAATAAAAAATTTAAATTTTAAATTTTTAAATTAATTTATTCTTAATTTGTGAACAAGTGCAGCAAAAAAAGTCAACTGTTTAGGTGTAGCATTATCCGGTGAATAAAAAAATAAAAAATATTTTTAAAAAAATAAAAATTTTAAAAACTAAATTTTTTATTTTTGAATTTTTAAATTATATCATTAAATGTTTTTTATTTAAATAATAAAAAAATAATGTTTAGTAATATCTAGTAAACAACAAATCTGTAAATTTATTATTTTTTTAATATTTAAACTAAAAAATATTTTTTTCTAATTGTAAAAAAATAAAAAATTCCAAAAATATTGAAAAAATAAAAAATTTAAATTTTAAATTTTTTAAATTAATTTATTCTTAATTTGTGAACAAGGGCAGCAAAAAAAAGTCAACTGTTTAGGTGTAGCATTATCCGGTGAATAAAAAAATAAAAAATATTTTTAAAAAATTAAAAATTTTAAAAAACTAAATTTTTTATTTTTGAATTTTTAAATTATATTATTAAATTTTTTTATTTAAATAATAAAAAAATAAAGTCCATCAATATCTAGTAAACAACAGATCAGTAAATTTACTATTTTTTTAATATTTAAACTAAAAAAATATTTTTTTCTAATTGTAAAAAAATAAAAAATCCAAAAAATAAAAAAATTAAAATTTTAAATTTTTTAAATTAATTTATTCTCAATTTGTGAACAAGTGTAGCAAAAAAAAGTCAACTGTCTAGGTGTAGCATTATCCGGTGAATAAAAAAATAAAAAAATTTTTAAAAAAATAAAAATTTTAAAAAACTAAATTTTTATTTTTTAATTTTTAAATTATATTATTAAATGTTTTTTATTTAAATAATAAAAAAATAAAGTCCAGCAATATCTAGTAAATAGTAGATCTGTAAATTTATTATTTTTTTAATATTTAAACTAAAAAAATATTTTTTTCTAATTATAAAAAAATAAAAATTCCAAAAATATTGAAAAAAGTAAAAAAATTAAATTTTAAATTTTTTAAATTAATTTATTCTTAATTTGTGAAAAAGTGCAGCAAAAAAAGTCAACTGTCTAG
Organism: Arachis hypogaea; assembly: GCF_003086295.3. Classification (NCBI taxonomy): domain Eukaryota; kingdom Viridiplantae; phylum Streptophyta; class Magnoliopsida; order Fabales; family Fabaceae; genus Arachis; species Arachis hypogaea. The sequence continues at coordinate 58,459,666 of NC_092045.1, forward strand.
GTGTAGCATTATCCGGTGAATAAAAAAATAAAAAATATTTTAAAAAAATTAAAAATTTTAAAAACTAAATTTTTATTTTTGAATTTTTAAATTATATTATTAAATGTTTTTATTTAAATAATAAAAAAATAAAGTTCAGCAATATCTAGTAAACAACAATCGTAAATTTATATTTTTTAATATTTAAACTAAAAAAATATTTTTTTCTAATTGTAAAAAAATAAAAAATCCAAAAATATAAAAAAATTAAAATTTTAAATTTTTTAAATTAATTTATTCTTAATTTGTGAACAAGTGTAGCAAAAAAAAGTCAACTGTCTAGGTGTAGCATTATCCGGTGAATAAAAAAATAAAAAATATTTTTAAAAAAATAAAAAATTTTAAAAAACTAAATTTTTTATTTTTAATTTTTAAATTATATTATTAAATTTTTTTATTTAAATAATAAAAAAATAAAGTTCACAATATCTAGTAAATAAGATCTGTAAATTTATTATTTTTTAATTTTAAACTAAAAAAATATTTTTTTCTAATTATAAAAAATAAAAAATTCCAAAAATATGAAAAAATAAAAAATTTAAATTTTAAATTTTTTAAATTAATTTATTCTTAATTTGTGAAAAGTGCAGCAAAAAAAGTCAACTGTTTAGGTGTAGCATTATCCGGTGAATAAAAAATAAAAAATATTTTTAAAAAAATAAAATTTTAAAAAACTAAATTTTTATTTTTGAATTTTTAAATTATATCATTAAATATTTTTTATTTAAATAATAAAAAAATAAAGTTAGTAATATCTAGTAAAAACAAATCTGTAAATTTATTATTTTTTAATATTTAAACTAAAAAAATATTTTTTTTAATTGTAAAAAAATAAAAAATTCCAAAAATATGAAAAAATAAAAAAATTTAAATTTTAAATTTTTTAAATTAATTTATTCTTAATTTGTGAACAAGTGCAGCAAAAAAAAGTCAACTGTTTAGGTGTAGCATTATCCGGTGAATAAAAAAATAAAAAATATTTTTAAAAAAATAAAAATTTTAAAAACTAAATTTTTATTTTTGAATTTTTAAATTATATCATTAAATGTTTTTTATTTAAATAATAAAAAATAATGTTAGTAATATCTAGTAAACAACAAATCTGTAAATTTATTATTTTTTTATATTTAAACTAAAAAATATTTTTTTCTAATTGTAAAAAAATAAAAATTCCAAAAATATAAAAAATAAAAAAATTAAATTTTAAATTTTTTAAATTAATTTATTCTTAATTTGTGAACAAGTGCAGCAAAAAAAAGTCAACTGTCTAGGTGTAGCATTATCCGGTGAATAAAAAAATAAAAAATATTTTAAAAAAATTAAAAATTTTAAAAAACTAAATTTTTATTTTTGAATTTTTAAATTATATTATTAAATTTTTTTATTTAAATAATAAAAAATAAATATCTAGTAAAAAAATGTAATTATTTTTTTAATTTATAAAAAATTTTTTTCTAATTGTAAAAAATAAAAAATTCCAAAATATAAATAATTTTAAATTTTAAATTTTTTAAATTAATTTATTCTTAATTTATGAACAAGTGCAGAAAAAAAAGTCAACTGTCTAGGTGTAGCATTATCCGGTGAATAAAAAAATAAAAATATTTTTAAAAAAATAAAAAATTTTAAAAAACTAAATTTTTATTTTTGAATTTTCAAATTTTTAAATTATATTATAAAATGTTTTTTATTTAAATAATAAAAAAATAAAGTCTAGCAATATCTAGTAAACAACAAATCTGTAAATTTATTATTTTTTTAATATTTAAACTAAAAAAATATTTTTTCTAATTGTAAAAAATAAAAAATTCAAAAAATATCCAAAAAATAAAAAATTAAAATTTTAAATTTTTTAAATTAATTTATTCTCAATTTGTGAACAAGTGCAGCAAAAAAAGTCAACTGTCTAGGTGTAGCATTATCCGGTGAATAAAAAAATAAAAAATATTTTTAAAAAATTAAAAATTTAAAAACTAAATTATTTATTTTTGAATTTTTAAATTATATTATTAAATGTTTTTTATTTAAATAATAAAAAAATAAAGTCTAGCAATATCTAGTAAACAACAAATCTGTAAATTTATTATTTTTTAATATTTAAACTAAAAAAATATTTTTTTCTAATTGTAAAAAATAAAAAATTCCAAAATATAAAAATTTTAAATTTTAAATTTTTTAAATTAATTTATTCTTAATTTGTGAACAAGTGCAGCAAAAAAAAGTCAACTGTCTAGGTGTAGCATTATCCGGTGAATAAAAAAATAAAAAATATTTTAAAAAAATAAAAAATTTTAAAAAATAAATTTCTTATTTTTGAATTTTTAAATTATATTATTAGATGTTTTTTATTTAAATAATAAAAAAAGTCCAGCAATATCTAGTAAACAACAAATCTGTAAATTTATTATTTTTTAAATTTTAGACTAAAAAATTTTTTTTCTAGTTGTAAAAAAATAAAGAATTCCAAAAATATCCAAAAAAGTAAAAAATTAAAATTTCAAAATTTTTAAATTAATTTATTCTTAATTTGTGAACAAGTGCAGCAAAAAAAGTCAACTGTCTAGGTGTAGCATTATCCGGTGAAAAAAAATAAAAAATATTTTTAAAAAACTAAATTTATTATTTTTGAATTTTTAAATTATATTATTAGATTTTTTTATTTAAATAATTAAAAAAGTCCAGCAATATCTAGTAAACAACAAATCTGTAAATTTATTATTTTTTTAAAATTTTAGACTAAAAATTTTTTTTTCTAGTTGTAAAAAAATAAAGAATTACAAAAATATCCAAAAAAATTAAAAAAATTAAAATTTCAAAAATTTTAAATTAATTTATTTTTAATTTGTGAACAAGTGCAGCAAAAAAAGTCAACTGTCTAGGTGTAGCATTATCCGGTAAATAAAAAAATAAAAAATATTTTTTTCTAATTGTAAAAAAATAAAACTCCAAAAATATAAAAAAATTAAAATTTTAAATTTTTAAATTAATTTATTCTCAATTTGTAAACAAGTGTAGCAAAAAAAGTCAACTGTCTAGGTGTAGCATTATCCGGTGAATAAAAAAATAAAAAATATTTCTGAAAAAATAAAAAATATTTCTAAAAAAATAAAAAATTTTAAAAAACTAAATTTTTTATTTTTTAATTTTTAAATTATATTATTAAATTTTTTTTATTTTTAAATTATATTATTAAATGTTTTTTATTTAAATAATAAAAAAATAAAGTTCAGCAATATCTAGTAAATAGTAGATCTATAAATTTATTATTTTTTTAATATTTAAACTAAAAAAATATTTTTTTCTAATTATAAAAAAATAAAAAATTCCAAAAATATTGAAAAAATAAAAAAATTTAAATTTTAAATTTTTTAAATTAATTTATTCTTAATTTGTGAAAAAGTGCAGCAAAAAAAAGTCAACTGTTTAGGTGTAGCATTATCCGGTGAATAAAAAAATAAAAAATATTTTTAAAAAAATAAAATTTTAAAAACTAAATTTTTTATTTTTGAATTTTTAAATTATATCATTAAATGTTTTTTATTTAAATAATAAAAAAATAATATTTAGTAATATCTATAAAACAACAAATCTGTAAATTTATTATTTTTTTAATATTTAAACTAAAAAAATATTTTTTTATAATTGTAAAAAAATAAAAATTCCAAAAATGTTGAAAAAATAAAAAATTTAAATTTTAAATTTTTTAAATTAATTTATTCTTAATTTGTGAACAAGGGCAGCAAAAAAAAGTCAACTGTTTTGGTGTAGCATTATCCGGTGAATAAAAAAATAAAAAATATTTTTAAAAAAATTAAAAATTTTAAAAAACTAAATTTTTTATTTTTGAATTTTTAACTTATATTATTAAATGTTTTCTATTTAAATAATAAAAAAATAAAGTCCATCAATATCTAGTAAACACAGATCAGTAAATTTACTATTTTTTTAATATTTAAACTAAAAAAATATTTTTTTCTAATTGTAAAAAAATAAAAAACTCCAAAAATATAAAAAAATTAAAATTTTAAATTTTTTAAATTAATTTATTCTCAATTTGTGAACAAGTGTAGCAAAAAAAAGTCAACTGTCTATGTGTAGCATTATCCGGTGAATAAAAAAATAAAAAATATTTTTAAAAAAATAAAAAATTTTAAAAAACTAAATTTTTAATTTTTTAATTTTTAAATTATATTATTAAATGTTTTTTATTTAAATAATAAAAAAAATAAAGTCCAGCAATATCTAGTAAATAGTAGATCTGTAAATTTATTATTTTTTTAATATTTAAACTAAAAAAAATATTTTTTTCTAATAATAAAAAAATAAAAAATTAATTTATTCTTAATTTATGAACAAGTGCAGCAAAAAAAAAAGTCAACTGTCTAGGTGTAGCATTATCCGGTGAATAAAAAAATAAAAAATCTTTTTAAAAAATAAAAAATTTTAAAAAACTAAATTTTTTATTTTTGAATTTTCAAATTTTTAAATTATATTATAAAATGTTTTTTATTTAAATAATAAAAAAATAAAGTCTAGCAATATCTAGTAAATAACAAATCTGTAAATTTATTATTTTTTAATATTTAAACTAAAAAAAATATTTTTTTCTAATTGTAAAAAAATAAAAAACTCCAAAAATATCCAAAAATAAAAAAATTAAAATTTTAAATTTTTTAAATTAATTTATTTTCAATTTGTGAACAAGTGTAGCAAAAAAAAGTCAATGATGTGCGGAAAATGATCCGACACAAAACTCACCAGCAAGTGTACCGGGTCACATCAAGTAATAATAACTCACATGAGTGAGGTCGATCCCACAGGGATTGAAGGATTGAGCAATTTTAGTTTAGTGGTTGATTTAATCAAGCGAATCAAGTATTGGTTGAGTGTTTATAATTGACAGAAGCTAAATTGCATGAAATGTAAAGGGGAAAGGGAGAATTGCAGTAAACTAAAGAGCAACGAAAGTAAAGAGACTGAATCTTAAAGTGCAAGTAATATAAAGTGTAGGAACTTAGATTGCAAGAAATTTAAATGGCTCAAGCTTAAAGTGAAAGAAATGTAAATTGCTTGAATTGTAAAAGGGATTGGGAATTAGGATTGCAGAATTTAAACAAGAAAAGGTTAATTGCAACAAACAGAAAAGCAGAAGATGAATTGAATTGAAGTGGGTCTCAAACAGAAGAGTGAAATGCCTTGGAGAATTTAGAACAGAGAAGCAGTGCTTAATTTGCAGCAAATTGAAAGTGGTTGAAGATCTCAGGAGTGGAAGAGACTAGATAACAAGTCTAGATCTCAAATTCTTCCTTGATCCAACAAGAATAATTGCAAAAGAAAGTAAAGGTAAGCAAGTTGCAGAAAGAGTAGAAGAAGAAGCAATGAACAGAAAGTGAAATTCAATTATGCAGAAAATTAAAGAAGAGATCTCAAGGTGAGATTGAAACAGAAGTTCTTCAATTCTTCACCCAAGATCCAAGGCAATGAAAGTAAAGAGTGCTCAGGCAAGAACAAGGAAGAAGAGAGATCAATTCTCCTTCCCAATTCTCTAAGATCTAAATTCAAAAGTAGAAGCTCAAAAATAAAAATGAAAGCTAAAAGGAAAAATTCAAAGTAAAGTCTAGAGGTTCCCAAAATAAAAGAAAAAAAAGGTCCCTCATTACATCAAACTAGCTCCTATTTATACACTTTCTATTCTTGGATTTTGGGATTTGGATGGGATTTTGATTTGGTGAAGAAATGAATTAAGTTGGATTTTTAATTGAATTTCAGCCCAAGTTGAGATGTGCTCCCAGGAGGATGCTCAGCTCACAAGTTGAGCTGAGCATTGAGGCCTTGTGTGTATTTGCCTTGTACCGTGCCAAGCATCAGGGGAATGCTCAGCTCACAAGTTACGCTGAGCATTGGTGCCTTGGTGCCAATTTGGTGCGCGTCTTGTGCTGCTGGCCCGTGTCTTGGTGCGCGCTCCACTCCCCTAGCTGTGCCAAGATGTTCTTGTGTGATGCACCAAATATAATGCTCTGCTCACTAAGTGAGCTGAGCATTGGCTCTTTCAAGGGAAGGTCCTTGGTTCGAAACCCATGGGAAGCATGCGCTGAAGCTTTTCCTTGGTTTTCTTGTGGTGCCTTGCTTCCTTGCTTCCTCAAGGTGTGGGGTTCGAACCTTGGGGGATGCATTTTGGCCATTTTTGGCTTATTTTCCTTGTGAGTAGCGGCTCCCTCATCCCCCTTGGTCATGGGTTCAAGTCTTGGGGCATGCACTTGCAACTTGTTTTCTTTGAATTATTCCTCAATGCTTTCGACAATGCTCACTTGGTGAGCTGAGCATTGTTTTTCTTTTCCTTGTTTCTTGGCTTCCTATTGTGCTCAGCTCACAAAGTGAGCAGAGCATTGTGCCTTGGTCCCATGGGCGTGAGTGTAGCTCTCACTTAGTGAGCATTGTACTCTTGGAGTGAGCTTCAAGGTTTCATGCGCCACACTTCCTCCTTTCTTTGCCACGCTTTCTTCCTTGAGCCACACCTTTTAGGCCATGTTTTCTTCTTTTCTTCACCTACAATTAATCAAAACAACCAATCAAAGTATCACCAAATTCACAAGGTTTATAAATCATTAAAAATCAATTAAATTTAGCTTAAACCTCATGATTTAGCATCAATTAAATGGTGGTTGTTTGATTCAAAGAAGTCATGCATTTCCATTCCAAATTACTTACTTAGAATGCAAGAAAGTGCATAAAACCTAATAAAAACAAAGAAAAAGGCTAGTGAAACTAGGCTAAGATGACTTGTCATCACAACACCAAACTTAAAACTTGCTTGTGCCCAAGCAAGCATAAAAAATAAGAGGAAATGAAGTGAAAAAGAGAAGCATGCATATCCTTATTAGGCATATAGTTGAACTTGGTTTATGGAGTTTTTATGCAGACAATGAAAGCTCACTTATTGTTTGCTGTTACATAATATACACTTTTCCTCAAAGGCTTACTAAACTTGCTGTTGTAAGGTTTCCTTTTTACTTGCTCCCTTGCTAACTTTTCTTTTCTTATTTTGCTTAACAAGCTTATTATTCTTTAAAGGCTTTGTGTCAAATGTTGCAGCAGCCTTTGGCTTTATTTTTGCCCAACATTTCTTCACCACAGACACATGGCTCACCTTTTTCCTCCTAGGATCATTGATGCCCAGCATCTCTTTGGATAACTAAATGCTTTGTAACTAGGTTGCTCTTTATCATGGACTTTCAATTGGCCATCCCAAATCAGTTGATCTAAGTGGCCAGGTTTTTAAATACCCCTTAGAATTTACTTATCCAAGCATATCCTAGTACAAGAACACCACAGGCATGTGTCCTAGGGTCAAAGCTATTGGTGCCTAGCCTTGTTCTTTGTTTTTCTTGCCACATTGGCTTTTTCTTCTTCCTTTTCTTTCTGTGTTATTTTGTTCTCAAGGGATTTTTACTGATAAAAACCTTTATGACAGCAGGCTAGTTCACACTTTTATGCAAATGATATTATGCAGAAATTATTTCATGAGTTTTACATTTAATCAAACACATATACCACTACTAACTTCCATTCTAACTTATGCAACATTGGATATTTGCTTTCTAATTCAAACATAGCTCTTTTATTTAGGCATATGGGAAACAAAACAAAATTTAAACTCAATGAGGGATGACAAAAATTATGCAGATTATTATACTTAGCAATTTATTTCACTTTCAAATAAATGGACACTTCAGTAAGACGTACAAGATTCCCAAATCAAAACAATTCACAACAGCAAGGATTAAGTTTAGATACAACATTTGAAGTTGCAACCCTTTGGTTCTTCCTTCCGTTGTGTTCTTTTTGAGTTAAGATGCACAATATCTTCAATGGTTGACTAATGTCCTGCATAATTCTCAAAGGTTGCTTGCTTCTCAAGCCTTTGTGCAACTGGTTAGTCAAAAAATTGATTATGGCTTCTCGAACTTACTTTGGTGTGTGAACACCAAACTTAGTTCCTTTCCACTATTTTTCATGCATCAACTCAACCAGTTATGGATTTTCTTGATCTTGCTAAAAGTAATGGAACTAAAAACTAGAAAATAACTAGATGGTTGAATGAATTGTCTAGTTGGTTGGAGCCAACATTCTGCATAAGATGAGAATGTGCTTTTAGTTAAATTATGGTGGAACACCAAACTTAAAATCATTCATTCTCCCTTAACTTGTTTTGGTGTGAAACACCAAACTTAGCTCCTTGCATTATAGACCAATTATTCAACCTTCTTATTGAAATAAGCTAGAAAAAGGAAACTACCTCAGGTTGGGTTGCCTCCTAACAAGCGCTTCTTTATTGTCATTAGCTTGACATCCTCCATTCTTTGATCATGGAGGCTGAAAATCATAGTGCCTCAGCTGTTCACCTCTTATTGTGAACTTCCTTCCAGTCTCCTCTTTAATGATCTCTAGGTGTTCAAGTGAAAGGATCCGGTTCATAGTATAGTACTCAGATAATTGTGGACACACCTTCATTGGTTGGGTTTTTATCATCACTTTATCCCCTGGTGAGAAGCCTTCAGTAGGGATCTTCTTGTTTCTCCACCCTCTTGGCCTCTTCTTCTTTTCTTTCTCAAAAGATACTCCCTGCCTTGGTGGTTCTTTATCTGGAGTGTTGAGGTTCTCATCTGGGGGTTTTGGATCTAGTTCCTCCTTGATTTCTTTGGTCTGTTGCACCATCTCTACTTCTTTCAAGCATGGATTTGGAATTCTTGGAGTTAACTCATTGAATGCCTCTTTCAAGCTTTGATCCCTGGCTTTATCCTCCATACAATCTTCTTCTTGAGTGGGCTCATGCAGGGTTTTAAAAACATGGAATGCTAGGTGCTCATCATGCACTCTTAGCAGCAATTCCCCTTTTTCAACATCTATCAATGCTCTGCCCGTAGCCAGGAAAGGCCTCCCCAGGATGATGGCAGTGTTAGGGTCCTCCTCCATATCCGGGATGACAAAATCAGCTGGGAGAAAGAATTTCCCTACTTTTACCAGCACATTCTCTACAACTCCGATTGCTTGCTGAATGGACTTGTCAGCCATTTGAAGAGATATTCGAGTGGGTTTCAGTTCAAAAATTTGAAGCTTCCTTATGAGAGATAGAGGCATCAAGTTTATGCTTGCACCAAGGTCACAAAATGATTTCTCAATAGTTATGTCTCCTATGGTACAAGGTATATAAAACCTTCCAGGATCATCCTTCTTCTCTGGTAGACCTCTTTGGAGAATAGCACTACACTCCATTGTCATTTCAACAGTTTGTCCTTCCTTCAAGGGTCTTTTCTTTGTTAGCACTTCTTTCATAAATTTGGCATATAATGGCATCTGTTCAAGTGCTTCTAAGAGAGGAATATTGATGCTGAGTGTCTTGAATATGTCCAAGAACTTTGAATATTGCTTATCCTCGTTTTCTTTTTTGAACCTCTGAGGGTGTGGAAGTTTGGGGACATCTGGCTTCTCCCCTTCCGTCTTCTCTTGTAGCTGTGTTTCAAGGATTTCCTCATCTTTCTTTGAGCTTTTTGCATTCTTGGTCTTTCTCTCCTCTTCACTTCTTTCTTCTGTCTCTTCTTGTGGAACTTTTCTATTGTGCTCTTCCTGATTGATGGCTTCTTTCTCACTTCCCACCATGATTGCTTTGCACTCCTCCCACTTTGTAGCTTTTCCTTTGTCCCTTGGGTGGTCTTGAGTAGCAATAGGGGATGCATTTGATTACTTCTCACCCATCTCTGTAATTTGTTTAGCCATTTGTTCCATATGCCTCTCAAGATTTCTGATAGAAACTTCTTGGTTTTTGATTGTAGCTTCTTGGTTTTTGATTGAGGCTTCTTGGTTTTTACTTGTTATGGCTTGATCCTTCCGTGCTGCTTCCTGATCTTGTTTTGCCATCTCTTGATTTTTCATGAGTTTCTCCATCATTATCTCTTGGTGCTTTATCATCTTTTCCATGAGCATCTCCAAATTAGTGATTCTCTGAGAGTCTTGTGAGATTGGTTGGTTGTGGGGTGTTGATGATTGATGGTAAGTATTCTGATTGGAGACTTGGTTGTTGGATGGATGATGGTTAGAGTTGGGGTAAGTATTTTGTGGTTTTCTGTATGTATTTTGGTTAGTATTCGGCTGGTTGTTGTGGTTTGTGTTTTTCCAATTATTTTGAGTTGAGTTCCTTTGCCATGGCTGCTGAGTTTGATTGTGGTTGTCTCCCCATCTGAGGTTGGGATGGTTTTTCCAAGAGGGATTGTAAGTATCACCATAGACTTCATTTGATCCAGAATTCTGATTGTGCATATACTGGACTTGTTCTTGCTGTTGCTCCTCTTGAATTTCTTCATTTTGCCCCTAAGTGGTTGATGGTTGGCTCGTGTTGACTGCTGCAACTTGGAGATTGTCAATCCTCTTGGCCATTTGCTCAAATTGTTGTTGAATCTGCTGTTGCATCATTTTGTTTTGAGCTAGGATTGAATCCACTCCTTCCAACTCCATCACTCCTTTCTTTTGTGATGGTTGATGTTGCCTTTGGTGAGCAAAGAAGTACTGGTTGTTGGCCACCATATCAATGAGATTTTGGGCTTCCTCTGCAGTTTTCATGAGTTGCAAAGAGCCTCCAGCTGAGTGATCCAATGCTTCCTGGGATTTCAATGTTAAGCCTTCATAAAAATTCTGCAACCTATCCCATTCAGTGAACATTTCAGGAGGACACTTCCTGATTAGAGCCTTGTATCTCTCCCATGCCTCATAGATAGGTTCAGCCTCCATTTGTGTAAATGTTTATACCTCAGTCTTCAACCTAATAACCCTTTGAGGTGGGTAAAATTTGGCAAGGAACTTGGTTACCAAATCATCCCAATTGTTGATGCTGTCTCTTGGGAATCCGGTGAATAAAAAAATAAAAAAATTTTTAAAAATAAAAAATTTTAAAAAACTAAATTTCTTATTTTTGAATTTTTAAATTATATTATTAGATGTTTTTTATTTAAATAAAAAAAAGTCCAGCAATATCTAGTAAACAACAAATCTGTAAATTTATTATTTTTTTAAAATTTTAGACTAAAAAAATTTTTTTTCTAGTTGTAAAAAAATAAAGAATTACAAAAATATCCAAAAAAGTAAAAAAATTAAAATTTCAAAAATTTTAAATTAATTTATTCTTAATTTGTGAACAAGTGTAGTAAAAAAAGTCAACTGTCTAGGTGTAGCATTATCCAGTGAATAAAAAAATAAAAAATATTTTTTTCTAATTGTAAAAAAATAAAAACTCCAAAAATATAAAAAAATTTAAATTTTAAATTTTTAAATTAATTTATTCTCAATTTGTGAACAAGTGTAGCAAAAAAAAGTCAACTGTCTAGGTGTAGCATTATCCGGTGAATAAAAAAAATAAAAAATATTTTTAAAAAAATAAAAAATTTTAACAAACTAAATTTTTTATTTTTTAATTTTTAAATTATATTATAAATGTTTTTTATTTAAATAATAAAAAAATAAAGTCAAGCAATATCTAGTAAATAGTAGATCTGTAAATTTATTATTTTTTTTAATATTTAAACTAAAAAAATATTTTTTTCTAATTATAAAAATATAAAAAATTCCAAAAATATTGAAAAAATAAAAAAATTTAAATTTTAAATTTTTTAAATTAATTTATTCTTAATTTGTAAAAAAGTGCAGCAAAAAAAAGTCAACTGTTTAGGTGTAGCATTATCCGGTGAATTAAAAAATACAAAATATTTTTAAAAAAATAAAAATTTTAAAAAACTAAATTTTTTATTTTTGAATTTTTAAATTATATCATTAAATGTTTTTTATTTAAATAATAAAAAAATAATGTTTAGTAATATCTAGTAAACAACAAATCTGTAAATTTATTATTTTTTTAATATTTAAACTAAAAAAATATTTTTTTCTAATTGTAAAAAAATAAAAAATTCCAAAATTATTGAAAAAATAAAAAAATTTAAATTTTAAATTTTTTAAATTAATTTATTCTTAATTTGTGAACAAGGGCAGCAAAAAAAAGTCAACTGTTTAGGTGTAGCATTATCCGGTGAATAAAAAAATAAAAAATATTTTTAAAAAAATTAAAAATTTAAAAAAACTAAATTTTTTATTTTTGAATTTTTAAATTATATTATTAAATGTTTTTTATTTAAATAATAAAAAAATAAAGTCCAACAATATCTAGTAAACAACAGATCAGTAAATTTACTATTTTTTTTAATATTTAAACTAAAAAAATGTTTTTTTCTAATTGTAAAAAAATAAAAAAATCCAAAAATATAAAAAATTAAAATTTTAAATTTTTTAAATTAATTTATTCTCAATTTGTGAACAAGTGTAGCAAAAAAAAGTCAACTGTCTAGGTGTAGCATTATCAGGTGAATAAAAAAATAAAAAATATTTTAAAAAAATAAAAAAATTTAAAAACCTAAATTTTTTATTTTTTAATTTTTAAATTATATTATTAAATGTTTTTTATTTAAATAATAAAAAAATAAAGTCCAGCAATATCTAGTAAATAGTAGATCTGTAAATTTATTATTTTTTTAATATTTAAACTAAAAAAATATTTTTTTCTAATTATAAAAAATAAAAAAATTCCAAAAATATTGAAAAAAGTAAAAAAATTTAAATTTTAAATTAATTTATTCTTAATTTGTGAAAAAGTGCAGCAAAAAAAGTCAACTATTTAGGTGTAGCATTATCCGGTGAATAAAAAAATAAAAAATATTTTTAAAAAAATTAAAAATTTTAAAAAACTAAATTTTTTATTTTTGAATTTTTAAATTATATCATTAAATATTTTTTATTTAAATAATAAAAAAATAATGTTTAGTAATATCTAGTAAACAACAAATCTGTAAATTTATTATTTTTTTAATATTTAAACTAAACAAATATTTTTTCTAATTGTAAAAAAATAAAAAATTCCAAAAATAACCAAAAAATAAAAAAAATTAAATTTAAATTTTTTAAATTAATTTAGTCTTAATTTGTGAAGGAGTGCAGCAAAAAAAAGTCAACTGTCTAGGTGTAGCATTATCCGGTGAATAAAAAAATAAAAAATATTTTAAAAAAATAAAAAATTTTAAAAAAGTAAATTTCTTATTTTTGATTTTTAAATTATATTATTAGATATTTTTTATTTAAATAATAAAAAAGTCCAGCAATATCTAGTAAACAACAAATCTGTAAATTTATTATTTTTTTAGTATTTAAACTAAAAAAATTTTTCTAGTTGTAAAAAAATAAAGAATTCCAAAAATATCCAAAAACGTAAAAAATTTTAAATTTTAAATTTTTTAAACTAATTTATTCTCAAATTGTGAACAAGTACAGCAAAAACAAGTCAACTGTCTAGGTGTAGCATTATCCGGTGAATAAAAAAATAAAAAATATTTTTAATAAAATTAAAAATTTTGAAAAACTAAATTTTTTATTTTTGATTTTTTAAATTATATTATTAAATGTTTTTATCTAAATAATAAAAAAATAAAGTCTAGCAATATCTAGTAAACAACAAATCTGTCAAATTATTTTTTTAATATTTAAAAAAATATTTTTTTCTAATTGTAAAAAAATAAAAAATTCCAAAAATATCCAAAAAATAAAAAAAATTTAAATTTAAATTTTTAAATTAATTTATTCTTAATTTGTGAACAAGTGCAGCAAAAAAAACTCAACTATCTAGATGTAGCATTATCCGGTGAATAAAAAAATAAAAAAATATTTTTAAAAAATAAAAAATTTTAAAAAACTAAATTTTTTATTTTTTAATTTTAAAATTATATAATTAAATGTTTTTTATTTAAATAATAAAAAAATAATGTTTAGTAATATCTAGTAAACAACAAATCTGTAAATTTATTATTTTTTTAATATTTAAACTAAACAAATATTTTTTCTAATTGTAAAAAAATAAAAAATTCCAAAAATAACCAAAAAATAAAAAAAATTAAATTTAAATTTTTTAAATTAATTTAGTCTTAATTTGTGAAGGAGTGCAGCAAAAAAAAGTCAACTGTCTAGGTGTAGCATTATCCGGTGAATAAAAAAATAAAAAATATTTTAAAAAAATAAAAAATTTTAAAAAAGTAAATTTCTTATTTTTGAATTTTTAAATTATATTATTAGATGTTTTTTATTTAAATAATAAAAAAAGTCCAGCAATATCTAGTAAACAACAAATCTGTAAATTTATTATTTTATTAAAATTTTAGACTAAAAATTTTTTTTTTCTAGTTGTAAAAAAATAAACAATTCCAAAAATATCCAGAAAAGTAAAAAAATTAAAATTTCAAAATTTTTAAATTAATTTATTCTTAATTTATGAACAAGTGCAGCAAAAAAAGTCAACTGTCTAGGTGTAGCATTATCCAGTGAATAAAAAAATAAAAAATATTTTTAATAAAATTAAAAATTATAAAACTAAATTATTTATTTTCGATTTTTTAAATTATATTATTAAATGTTTTTTATCTAAATAATAAAAAAATAAAGTCTAGCAATATCTAGTAAACAACAAATCTGTAAATTTATTATTATTTTTAATATTTAAACTAAAAAAAATATTTTTTTCTAATTGTAAAAAATAAAAAATTCCAAAATATACATAAGTTTAAATTTTAAATTTTTTAAATTAATTTATCTTAATTTATGAACAAGTGCAGCAAAAAAAAGTCAACTGTCTACGTGTAGCATTATCCCGTGAATAAAAAAATAAAAAATATTTTTAAAAAATAAAAAATTTTAAAAAACTAAATTTTTTATTTTTTATTTTTCAAATTTTTAAATTATATTATAAAATGTTTTTTATTTAAATAATAAAAAATAAAGTCTAGCAATATCTAGTAAATAACAAATCTGTAAATTTATTATTTTTTTAATATTTAAACTAAAAAAAATATTTTTTTCTAATTGTAAAAAAATAAAAAACTCCAAAAATATCAAAAAATAAAAAAAATTAAAATTTTAAATTTTTTAAATTAATTTATTTTTAGTTTGTGAAAAAGTGTAGCAAAAAAAGTCAACTGTCTAGGTGTAGCATTATCCGGTGAATAAAAATATAAAAAATATTTTTAATAAAATTAAAAATTTAAAAAAACTAAATTTTTTATTTTTGATTTTTTAAATTATATTATTAAAAGTTTTTTATCTAAATAATAAAAAAATAAAGTCCAGCAATATTTGGTAAACAACAGATCAGTAAATTTATTATTTTTTTAATATTTAAACTAAAAAATATATTTTTTTCTAATTGTAAAAAAATAAAAAATTCCAAGAATATCCAAAAAATATAAATTTTAAATTTTAAAAATTTTTAAATCAATTTATTCTTAATTTGTGAACAAGTGCAGCAAAAAAACGTCAAATATCTAGGTGTAGCATTATCCGGTGAATAAAAAAATAAAAAATATTTTTAAAAAAATTAAAAATTTAAAAAACTAAATTTTTTATTTTTGAATTTTTAAATTATATTATTAAAAGTTTTTTATTTAAATAATAAAAAAAATAAAGTCCAGCAATATCTAGTAAACAACAGATCTGTAAATTTATTATTTTTCTAATTTTTAAACGAAAAAAATGTGTTTTCTAATTGTAAATAAATAAAAATTCCAAAAATATCCAAAAAATAATTTTAAATTAATTTATTCTTAATTTGTGAACAAGTGCAGCAAAAAAAAGTCAACTGTCTAGGTGTAGCATTATCCGATGAATAAAAAAATAAAAAATATTTTTTAAAAAATTAAAAATTTTAAAAAACTAAATTTTTTATTTTTGAATTTTTAAATTATATTATTAAATGTTTTTTCTTTAAATAATAATAAAATAAAGTCCAACAATATCTTGTAAACAACAGATCTGTAAATTTATTATTTTTTAATATTTAAACTAAAAAAAATATTTTTTCTAATTGTAAAAAAATAAAAAATTAAAAAAATATCCAAAAAAAAATTTAATTTTGAATTTTTTAAATTAATTTATTCTTAATTTGTGAACAAGTGCGGTAAAAAAAGTCAACTCTCTAGGTGTAGGATTATTCGGTGAATAAAAAATAAAAAATATGTTTAAAAAAATAAAAAATTTTAAAAACTTAATTTCTTATTTTTGATTTTTCAAATTATATTATTAAATATTTTTTATTTAAATAATAAAAAAAGTCCAGCAATATCTAGTAAACAACAGATCTGTAAATTTATTATTTTTTTACAATTTTAGACTAAAAAAATTTTTTTCCAGTTGTTAAAAAATAAATAATTTCAAAAATATGAAAAAATATCCAAAAAATAAAAAATAAAAAATTTTAAATTTTTTAAATTAATTTATTCTTAATTTGTGAACAAATGCAGCAAAAAAAGTCAACTGTCTAGGTGTAGCATTATCTGGTGAATAAAAAATTAAAAAATATTTAAAAAAAATTAAAAATTTAAAAAACCTAAATTTTTTATTTTTGAATTTTTAAATTATATTATTAAATATTTTTTATTTAAATAATAAAAAATAAAGTCCAGCAATATCTAGTAAACAACAGATCTGTAAATTTATTATTTTTTTAATATTTAAACTAAAAAAAATATTTTTTTCTAATTGTAAAAAATAAAAAATTCCAAAAATATCCAAAAAATAAAAAATTTAAATTTTAAATTTTTTAAATTAATTTATTCTTAATTTGTGAGCAAGTGCGGCAAAAAAAGTCAACTCTTTAGGTGTAGGATTATCTGGTGAATAAAAAATAAAAAATATGTTTAAAAAAATAAAAAAATTTTAAAAAACTAAATTTCTTATTTTTGAATTTTTAAAATATATTATTAAATGTTTTTTATTTAAATAATAAAAAAAGTCCAGCAATATCTAGTAAACAACAGATCTGTAAATTTATTATTTTTTACAATTTTAGACTAAAAAAATTTTTTTCCAGTTGTTAAAAAATAAAGAATTCCAAAAATATCCAAAAATATCCAAAAAATAAAAATTTTAAATTTTAAATTTTTTAAATTAATTTATTCTTAATTTGTGAACAAGTGCAGCAAAAAAAGTCAACTGTCTAGTGATGACAAGTCATCTTAGCCTAGTTTTACTAGTCTTTTTTCTTTGTTTTTAATTAGTTTTATGCACTTTCTTAAGCCATAAGTAAGCCAATTGGGTTGAAATTCATGTTATCTTTGACTCAATCAATCATGTATAAAATGATGCATTTTCATGAGATATTGTGCTATAATTGTCATATATTTTGGAAGAGAAACAATCTCATGATTTGAAGCATAGCTTTGATGTTTTTGATTGATTGATGATAGGTGAAACAAAGCTTGGAAGGAGGTTGCAAGAAGATGAAGAATGCCCTGGAGTAGAACCAACGTTTGAGCCAACGTTTGACCTCAAACTTTGAGGCAAACGTTGGCTGAAGAAGAAGCTCCTGGAAGGGGACGTTTGCGCCAACGTTTGACCTCAAACGTTGAGGCAAACGTTGGCGCCACAAAGAAGAAAAATGGCACTCTTGGAGGGGACGTTTGCGCCAACGTTTGACCTCAAACGTTGAGGCAAACGTTGGCGCCACAAAGAAGAAAAATAACACTCTTGGCAGCGACGTTTGAGCCAACGTTTGACCTCAAACGTTGAGGCAAACGTTGGCTACATTTTGGCAAGAAAGAGCATGGAAGAACACCCCTGGTCGATGAGCTAATTGAGCCACGTTTGCGCCAACGTTTGACCTCAAACGCTGGGCTAAACGTTGGCCACAAAGAAGGCATGGGGAGATCCACGTTTGAGCTCACGTTTGACCTCAAATGTTGAGCCAAACGTGGATGACAGCAAGAATGGGCTCTGCATAATTGTTCACACGGCAACGTTTGAGTCAACGTTTGACCTCAAACGTTGGCTCAAACGTGAAAGTTACATGGCCCGGTTCACAAGTGGATTTCTTCCCAACACCAAGAGCAAGCAACAGAGGCCTAATTCAACCCAATTCCATCAAGGCCAAGGCCCAATTGAAGGCTCTAGGATCATGTAAAGAAAGTGTATAAATAGCTTAGGATTTGAAGTTTTAAGGAGTTTTTTTTTCCTTTAGTTTTGCTTAGTAGTTTTCGGAGAGCTTTTGGTATTGAGTGATCTTTAATTTCTTAGTTTCGGGGAAGGAGAATTCCATTCTCTTCCTCTTAGTTTTATTGCTTTCAATTTCAATTACTATTGTCTTGGATCTTGGGTTGGAGAATTGAAGAAATTTTGTTTCAATCTCATCCTGGGATCTCTCTGTTTCTTTACTGCATAATTGAGTTTAAATTTCTGTTAATTGCTCTTCATCTACTTTCTTTGCAAATTTACATTTCCCTTGTAATTATTCTGGTTGGATCTGGGAAGGCATTGAGATCTAGACTCGGTTATCTAGTCTCTTGGGTCCTGAGATCTGAATTTCCAATTTCCAAATCTCTGTTTATTGCTTTTCATGTTCATTTACTCTTCTGCTTCAAATCCGATTCAATCCCAATCCCCTTTTACTCTTCTGTTTGATGCAATTTACTTTGCCTTGTTTAATTGCTGCAAATCCAATTCCCAATTCCCTTTACATTTCAAGTCATTTACATTTCTTGCAATTTAAGATTCCGCAAATTACATTTCTTGCATTCTAAGTTTCTGCAATTTATATTACTTGTTCTTTAAGATTCAGCAATTTAATTCTTGCTCTCTTTAATTTCATGCAATTTACACATTCCCTTTACTTTCAATGCAATTTAAATTCTGCAAATCACAAATCACTCAACCAAATCTTGATTCGCTTGACTAAACCAACCACTAAACTAAAATTGCTCAATCCTTCAATCCCTGTGGGATTGGTGCACGAAATTGTGATCAATACTTTTCAAAACTCTACTAATCCCTAGTAATGGCCCCAAAGACTTGGTGCTCACTACCATGGCATAAACACAACTTCGCACAACTAACCAGCAAGTGTACTGGGTCGTCCAAGTAATAAACCTTACGCGAGTAAGGGTCGATCCCACAGAGATTGTTGGTATGAAGCAAGCTATGGTCACCTTGTAAATCTTAGTCAGGCAAACTCAAATGGGTATGGTGATAAACGCATAAAACATAAAGATAAAGATAGAGATACTTATGCAATTCATTGGTAGGAACTTCAGATAAGCGTATGAAGATGCCTTCCCTTCCGTCTCTCTGCTTTCCTACTGTCTTCATCCAATCCTTCTTCCTCATTTCCATGGCAAGCTTAAGCAAGGGTTTCACCGTTGTCAGTGGCTACCTCCCATCCTCTCAGTGAAAATGTTCCTATGCTCTGTCACAGCACGGCTAATCATCTGTCGGTTCTCGATCAGGCTGGAATAGAATGCAGTGATTCTTTTGCGTCTGTCACTAACGCCCCGCCCTCAGGAGTTTGAAGCACGTCACAGTCATTCAATCATTGAATCCTACTCAGAATACCACAGACAAGGTTAGACCTTCCGGATTCTCTTGAATGCCGCCATCAGTTCTAGCCTATACCACGAAGACTCTGATCTCACGGAATGGCTGGCTCGTTTGTCAGGTGAGCACTCGGTTGTCAGGCGATCAACCATGCATCGTGTATCAGGAATCCAAGAGATATTCACCCAATCGAAGGTAGAACGGAGGTGGTTGTCAGTCACACGTTCATAAGTGAGAATGATGATGAGTGTCACGGATCATCACATTCATCAAGTTGAAGAACAAGTGATATCTTGGAACAAGAACAAGCAGAATTGAATAGAAGAACAATAGTAATTGCATTAATACTCGAGGTACAGCAGAGCTCCACACCTTAATCTATGGTGTGTAGAAACTCCACCGTTGAAAATACATAAGAACAAGGTCTAGGCATGGCCGAATGGCCAGCCTCCCAATGATCTAAGATAGCATAAAATGAAGATAGCTACCCCGATATCTCAATACAATAGTAAAAGGTCCTACTTATAGAAAACTAGTAGCCTAGGGTGTACAGAGATGAGTAAAAGACATAAAAATCCACTTCCGGGCCCACTTGGTGTGTGCTTGGGCTGAGCAATGAAGCATTTTCGTGTAGAGACTCTTCTTGGAGTTAAACGCCAGCTTTTATGCCAGTTTGGGCGTTTAACTCCCATTTTGGTGCCAGTTCCGGCGTTTAACGCTGGGATTTCTGAGGGTGACTTTGTACGCCGGTTTGGGCCATCAAATCTTGGGCAAAGTATGGACTATCATATATTGCTGGAAAGCCCAGGATGTCTACTTTCCAACGCCGTTGAGAGCGCGCCAATTGGGCTTCTGTAGCTCCAGAAAATCCACTTAGAGTGCAGGGAGGTCAGAATCCAACAGCATCTGCAGTCCTTTTTGGTCTCTGAATCAGATTTTTGCTCAGGTCCCTCAATTTCAGCCAGAAATACCTGAAATCACAGAAAAACATACAAACTCATAGTAAAGTCCAGAAAAGTGAATTTTAACTAAAAACTAATAAAAATATACTAAAAACTAACTAGATCATACTAAAAACATACTCAAAACAATGCCAAAAAGCGTACAAATTATCCGCTCATCACAACACCAAACATAAATTGTTGCTTGTCCTCAAGCAACTGAAAATCAAATAAGATAAAAAGAAGAGAATATGCAATGAATTCCAAAAACATCTATGAAGATCAGTATCAATTAGATGAGCGGGGCTTTTAGCTTTTTGCCTCTGAACAGTTTTGGCATCTCACTCTATCCTTTGAAATTCAGAATGGTTGGCTTCTTTAGGAACTCAGAATCCAGATAGTGTTATTGATTCTCCTAGTTAAGTATGATGATTCTTGAACATAGCTACTTATTGAGTCTTGGCCGTGGCCCAAAGCACTCTGTTTTCCAATATTACCACCGGATACATACATGCCACAGACACATAATTGGGTGAACCTTTTCAGATTGTGACTCAGCTTTGCTAGAGTCCCCAATTAGAGGTGTCCAGGGTTCTTAAGCACACTCTTTTTGCCTTGGATCACAACTTTATTTCTTTCTTTTTCTTTCTTTTCCTCTTTCTTTTTCTTTTTCTTTCTTTTTTTTTCTTTTCTTTTTTTTTCGAAATTTTTTTTCATTGCTTTTTCTTGCTTCAAGAATCATTTTAATGATTTTTCAGATCCTCAGTAACATGTCTCCTTTTTCATCATTCTTTCAAGAGCCAACATTCATGAACCACAAATTCAAAAGACATATGCACTGTTTAAGCATACATTCAGAAAACAAAAGTATTGCCATCACATCAAAATAATTAAACTGTTATAAAATTCAAAATTCATGCAATTCTCTTTCTTTTTTTTTTCAATTAAGCACGTTTTTTTTTATTGAAGAAAGGTGATGGATTCATAGGACATTCATAACTTTAAGGCATAGACACTAAAACACTAATGATCACAAGACACAAACATAGATAAACATAGCACTAAAATTTGAAAAACAAGAAAGTAAAGAACAAGGAGATTAAAGAACGGGTCCACCTTAGTGATGGCGGCTCTTTCTTCCTCTTGAAGATCCTATGGAGTGCTTGAGCTCCTCAATATCTCTTCCTTGTCTTTGTTGCTCCTCTCTCATGATTCTTTGATCTTCTCTAATTTCATGGAGGATGATGGAGTGTTCTTGATGCTCCACCCTTAGTTGTCCCATGTTGGAACTCAATTCTCCTAGGGAGGTGTTTAGTTGCTCCCAATAGTTTTGTGGAGGAAAGTGCATCCCTTGAGGCATCTCAGGGATCTCATGATGAGTGGGGTCTCTTGTGTGCTCCATCCTCTTCTTAGTGATGGGCTTGTCCTCATCAATAGGGATGTCTCCCTCTATGTCAACTCCAACCGAATAACAGAGGTGACAAATGAGATGAGGGAAGGCTAACCTTGCCAAGGTAGAGGACTTGTCCGCCACCTTGTAAAGTTCTTGAGATATAACCTCATGAACTTCTATTTCTTCTCCAATCATGATGCTATGAATCATGATAGCCCGGTCTATGGTAACTTCGGACCGGTTGCTAGTGGAAATGATTGAGCGTTGGATAAACTCCAACCATCCTCTAGCCATGGGTTTGAGGTCATGCCTTCTCAATTGAACCGGCTTCCCTCTTGAATCTCTCTTCCATTGGGCGCCCTCTTCACATATGATTGTGAGGACTTGGTCCAACCTTTGATCAAAGTTGACCCTTCTAGTGTAAGGGTGTTCATCTCCTTGCATCATGGGCAAATTGAATGCCAACCTTACACTTTCCGGACTAAAATCCAAGTATTTCCCCCGAACCATAGTAAGATAATTCTTTGGATCCGGGTTCACACTTTGATCATGGTTCTTGGTGATCCATGCATTGGCATAGAACTCTTGAACCATCAAGATTCTGACTTGTTGAATGGGGTTGGTAAGGACTTCCCAACCTCTTCTTCGGATCTCATGTCGGATCTCCAGATATTCACTCTTTTTGAGTGAAAAAGGGACCTCGGGGATCACCTTCTTCAAGGCCACAACTTCATAGAAGTGGTCTTGATGCACCCTTGAGATGAATCTCTCCATCTCCCATGACTCGGAGGTGGAAGCTTTTGCCTTCCCTTTCCTCTTTCTAGAGGCTTCTCCGGCCTTGGATGCCATAAATGGTTATGGAAAAACAAAAAGCAATGCCCACACCAAACTTAAAAGGTTTGCTCGTCCTCGAGCAAAAGAAGAAAAAAGAGAGTAGAAGAAGAAGAAATGAGGGGAAAGGGAATGGCGTTTGTTTTCGGCCAAGAAGGGGAGAAGTGGTGTGTAAGTTGTGTGAAAATGAAGGAGTGAAGGAGGGTATATATAGGAGAGGGGGAAGGGAGGGTTCGGTCATGTATGGGTGGGTTTGGGTGGGAAAGTGGTTTGAATTTGAATGGTGGGGTAGGTGGGGTTTTATGAAGGATGGATGTGAGTGGTGAAGAGAAAGATGGGATTTGATAGGTGAAGGGTTTTTGGGGAAGAGGTGTTGAGGTGATTGGTGAATGGGTGAAGAAGAAGAGAGAGAGTGGTGGGGTAGGTGGGGATCCTGTGGGGTCCACAGATCCTGAGGTGTCAAGGAAAAGTCATCCCTGCACCAAATGGCAAGCAAAATCTCGTTTTGTGCCAATTCTGGCGTTAAATGCCGGGCTGGTGCCCATTTCTGGCGTTTAACGCCAGCTCCTTGCCCTTTTCTGGCGTTTAACACCAGTCTGGTGCCCCTTTCTGGCGTTAAACGCCCAGAATGGTGCCAGACTGGGCGTTAAACGCCCATCTGCTAACCTTACTGGCGTTTAAACGCCAGTAGGTGCGTCCTCCAGGGTGTGCTGTTTTTCTTCCTGTTTTTCATTCTGTTTTTACTTTTTTCATTGATTTTGTGACTTCTCATGATCATCAACCTACAAAAAATATAAAATAACAAAAGAAAATAGTTAATTAAAAAAAACATTGGGTTGCCTCCCAACAAGCGCTTCTTTAATGTCATTAGCTTGACAAAGGACTCTCATGGAGCCTCAGAAATGCTCAGAGCTATGTTGGGACCTCCCAACACCAAACTTAGAGTTTGAATGTGGGGGTTCAACACCAAACTTAGAAGTTGGTTGTGGCCTCCCAACACCAAACTTAGAGTTTGACTCTGGGGGCTCTGTTTGGCTCTGTTTTGAGAAAAGCTCTTCATGCTTCCTCTCCATGATGACAGAGGGATATCCTTGAGCCTTAAACACCAAGGATTCTTCATTCACTTGAATGATCAACTCTCCTCTATCAACATCAATCACAGCCTTTGCTGTGGCTAGGAAGGGTCTGCCAAGGATGATGGATTCATCCATACACTTCCCAGTCTCTAGGACTATGAAATCAGTAGGGATGTAATGGTCTTCAACCTTTACCAGAACATCCTCTACAAGTCCATAGGCTTGTTTTGTTGAATTGTCTGCCATCTCTAGTGAGATTTTTGCAGCTTGCACCTCAGAGATCCCTAATTTCTCCATTACAGAGAGAGGCATGAGGTTTACACTTGACCCTAAGTCACACAAGGCCTTCTTGAAGGTCATGGTGCCTATGATACAAGGTATTGAAAACTTCCCAGGATCCTGTCTCTTTTGAGGCAGTTTCTGCCTAGACAAGTCATCCAGTTCTTTGGTGAGCAAAGGGGGTTCATCCTCCCAAGTCTCATTTCCAAATAACTTGTCATTCAGCTTCATGATTGCTCCAAGGTATTTAGCAACTTGCTCTTCAGTGACATACTCATCCTCTTCAGAGGAAGAATACTTATCAGAGCTCATGAATGGCAGAAGTAAGTCCAATGGAATCTCTATGGTCTCATTTTGAGCCTTAGATTCCCATGGTTCCTCATTGGGGAACTCATTGGAGGCCAGTGGACGTCCATTGAGGTCTTCCTCAGTGGCGTTCACTGCCTCTCCTTCCTCCCAAAATTCGGCCATGTTGATGGCCTTGCACTCTCCTTTTGGATTTTCTTCTGTATTGCTTGGGAGAGTACTAGGATGGAGTTCAGTAATTTTCTTGCTCAGCTGACCCACTTGTGCCTCCAAATTTCTAATGGAGGATCTTGTTTCAGTCATGAAACTTTGAGTGGTTTTGATCAGATCAGAGACCATGGTTGCTAAGTCAGAGTTATTCTGCTTAGAACTCTCTGTCTGTTGCTGAGAAGATGATGGAAAAGGCTTGCTATTGCTAAACCTGTTTCTTCCACCATTATTATTGTTGAAACCTTGTTGGGGTCTCTGTTGATCCTTCCATGAAAAATTTGGATGATTTCTCCATGAAGGATTATAGGTGTTTCCATAGGGTTCTCCCATGTAATTCACCTCTTCCATTGAAGGGTTCTCAGGATCATAGGCTTCTTCCTCAGATGAAGCCTCCTTAGTACTGCTTGGTGCATTTTGCATTCCAGACAGACTTTGAGAAATCATATTGACTTGTTGGGTCAATATTTTGTTCTGAGCCAATATGGCGTTCAGAGTATCAATCTCAAGAACTCCTTTCTTCTGACCAGTCCCATTGTTCACAGGATTTCTTTCAGAAGTGTACATGAATTGGTTATTTGCAACCATTTCAATCAGTTCTTGAGCTTCAGTAGGCGTCTTCTTCAGATGAAGGGATCCTCCTGCAGAGCTATCCAAAGACATCTTGGATAGTTCAGAGAGACCATCATAGAAAATACCTATGATGCTCCATTCAGAAAGCATATCAGAAGGACACTTTCTAATTAATTGTTTGTATCTTTCCCAAGCTTCATAGAGGGATTCTCCTTCCTTTTGTCTGAAGGTTTGGACTTCCACTCTAAGCTTACTCAATTTTTGAGGTGGAAAGAACTTTGACAAGAAGGCATTGACTAGCTTTTCCCAAGAGTCCAGGCTTTCTTTAGGTTGAGAGTCCAACCATGTCCTAGCTCTGTCTCTTACAGCAAAAGGGAATAGCATAAGTCTGTAGACCTCAGGGTCAACCCCATTAGTCTTGACAGTGTCACAGATTTGCAAGAATTCAGCTAAAAACTGATGAGGATCTTCCAGTGGAAGTCCATGGAACTTGCAATTCTGTTGCATTAGAGAAACTAATTGAGGCTTAAGCTCAAAGTTGTTTGCTCCAATGGCAGGGATAGAGATGCTTCTCCCATAGAAATCGGGAGTAGGTGCAATGAAGTCACCCAGCACCTTCCTTGCATTGTTGGCATTGTTGTTGTTGTTTTCGGCTGCCATAGATTCTTCTTCTTTGAAGATTTTGGTTAGGTTCTCTACAGAGAGTTGTGCTTTGGCTTCTCTTAGCTTTCTCTTCAAGGTCCTTTCAGGTTCAGGATCAGCCTCAACAAGAATGCCTTTGTCTTTGCTCCTGCTCATAAGAAAGAGAAGAGAACAAGAAATGTGGAATCCTCTATGTCACAGTATAGAGATTCCTTGAGGTGTCAGAGGAAAAGAAAAATGGAAGGCAGAAGTGGAAAATTCGAACTTATCAAAGAAGATGGAGTTCGAATTTTGCATTAAGGAATAGTGTTAGTCCATAAATAGAAGGATGTGAGAAGAAAGGAAGTGGTTTTCGAAAATTAAGTAAGAAATTTTGAAAACAATTTTGAAAAACACTAATTAATTTTCGAAAACCAAGAGTGGGAAAGAGATCAAGTGATTTTTGAAAAAGATTTTGAAATTAGAAAGCAGAAAGATTTGATTGAAAATTATTTTGAAAAAGATGTGGTTAAGAAAATATGATTGGTTCTCAAAAGATGTGATTGAGAAGATATGATTTGAAAAACATTTTAAAAAAAATTTGATTTTGAAAATTAAAAACTTGGCTAACAAGAAAAGATATGATTCAAACATTAAACCTTTCTCAACAGAAAAGGCAACATACTTGAAATGTTGAATCAAATCATTGATTGATAGCAAGTATCTTTGAAAAAGGAAAGAAATTGATTTTGAAAACACATGATTGAAAAGATATGATTTGAAAAAGATTTGATTTTGAAAAACTTTGAAAACCTGAAAAAAAATTGTATTGAAAAACAGAATCTTCCCTCTTGTGCAATCCTGGCGTTAAACGCCCAGAATGGTGCACATTCTGGCGTTTAACGCCCAAAACTATACCTTTTTGGGCGTTAAACGCCCAACCAGGTACCCTGGCTGGCGTTTAAACGCCAGTCTGTCCTTCTTCACTGGGCGTTTTGAACGCCCAGCTTTTTCTGTATGATTCCTCTGCAGCATGTTCTGAATCTTCAATTCTCTGTATTATTGACTTGAGAAGACACAAATTAAAAATATTTTTGGATTTTTAATAATAAGGAAAAATCAAAATACAACTAAAATCAAATAACAATGCATGCAAGACACCAAACTTAGCAGTTTGTATACTACTGACACTATATGAGACACATAAACACTCAAGTCAAGAGAATTCAAAGATTAGAGTAAGAAATCATCAAGAATTATTTGAAGATCCTTAAGACACATGAATGAATGCATGCAATTGACACCAAACTTAAAATGAAACACTAGAATCAAACAAGAAACATACAATATTTTTTTTTGATTTTATGATTTTGTAATTTTTTTTGTGATTTTCGAAAATTAAGTGAAAAAAAAAAGCATCAAAATTCTTAATGAGAATTCCAGGAATCAGTGCAATGCTAGTCTAAGACTCCGGTCCAGGAATTAGACATGGCTTCACAGCCAGCCAAGCTTTCAGAGAAAGCTTCGGTCCAAAACACTAGACATGGCCAAAGGCCAGCCAAGCCTTAGCAGATCACTGCTCCAATAGCAAGATTGATAGAAATCAACAAGCTCTTGTGATGATAAGTTGAAACCTCGGTCGAATGAAATTAGACATGGCTTCACAGCCAGCCAGATTTCAACAAATCATCATGAAACTCTAGAATTCATCTTCAAGAATTTCAAAAAAAAAAAATACCTAATCTAAGCAACAAGATGAACCGTCAGTTGTCCAAACTCAACAATCCCCGGCAACGGCGCCAAAAACTTGGTGCACGAAATTGTGATCAATACTTTTCAAAACTCTACTAATCCCTAGTAATGGCCCCAAAGACTTGGTGCTCACTACCATGGCATAAACACAACTTCGCACAACTAACCAGCAAGTGTACTGGGTCGTCCAAGTAATAAACCTTACGCGAGTAAGGGTCGATCCCACAGAG
The DNA here is from genome assembly GCF_003086295.3 of Arachis hypogaea. Classification (NCBI taxonomy): domain Eukaryota; kingdom Viridiplantae; phylum Streptophyta; class Magnoliopsida; order Fabales; family Fabaceae; genus Arachis; species Arachis hypogaea. The sequence goes on from NC_092045.1 coordinate 58,487,351, forward strand.
ATTGTTGGTATGAAGCAAGCTATGGTCACCTTGTAAATCTTAGTCAGGCAAACTCAAATGGGTATGGTGATAAACGCATAAAACATAAAGATAAAGATAGAGATACTTATGCAATTCATTGGTAGGAACTTCAGATAAGCGTATGAAGATGCCTTCCCTTCCGTCTCTCTGCTTTCCTACTGTCTTCATCCAATCCTTCTTCCTCCTTTCCATGGCAAGCTTAAGCAAGGGTTTCACCGTTGTCAGTGGCTACCTCCCATCCTCTCAGTGAAAATGTTCCTATGCTCTGTCACAACACGGCTAATCATTTGTCGGTTCTCGATCAGGCCGGAATAGAATCCAGTGATTCTTTTGCGTCTGTCACTAACGCCCCGCCCTCAGGAGTTTGAAGCACGTCACAGTCATTCAATCATTGAATCCTACTCAGAATACCACAGACAAGGTTAGACCTTCCGAATTCTCTTGAATGCCGCCATCAGTTCTAGCCTATACCACGAAGACTCTGATCTCACGGAATGGCTGGCTCGTTTGTCAGGCGAGCACTCGGTTGTCAGGCGATCAACCATGCATCGTGTATCAGGAATCCAAGAGATATTCACCCAATCGAAGGTAGAACGGAGGTGGTTGTCAGTCACACGTTCATAAGTGAGAATGATGATGAGTGCCACGGATCATCACATTCATCAAGTTGAAGAACAAGTGATATCTTGGAACAAGAACAAGCGGAATTGAATAGAAGAACAATAGTAATTGCATTAATACTCGAGGTACAGCAGAGCTCCACACCTTAATCTATGGTGTGTAGAAACTCCACCGTTGAAAATACATAAGAACAAGGTCTAGGCATGGCCGAATGGCCAGCCTCCCAATGATCTAAGATAGCATAAAATGAAGATAGCTACCCCGATATCTCAATACAATAGTAAAAGGTCCTACTTATAGAAAACTAGTAGCCTAGGGTGTACAGAGATGAGTAAAAGACATAAAAATCCACTTCCGGGCCCACTTGGTGTGTGCTTGGGCTGAGCAATGAAGCATTTTCGTGTAGAGACTCTTCTTGGAGTTAAACGCCAGCTTTTATGCCAGTTTGGGCGTTTAACTCCCATTTTGGTGCCAGTTCCGGCGTTTAACGCTGGGATTTCTGAGGGTGACTTTGTACGCCGGTTTGGGCCATCAAATCTTGGGCAAAGTATGAACTATCATATATTGCTGGAAAGCCCAGGATGTCTACTTTCCAACGCCGTTAATAGCGCGCCAATTGGGCTTCTGTAGCTCCAGAAAATCCACTTCGAGTGCAGGGAGGTCAGAATCCAACAGCATCTGCAGTCCTTTTTGGTCTCTGAATCAGATTTTTGCTCAGGTCCCTCAATTTCAGCCAGAAAATACCTGAAATCACAGAAAAACACACAAACTCATAGTAAAGTCCAGAAAAGTGAATTTTAACTAAAAACTAATAAAAATATACTAAAAACTAACTAGATCATACTAAAAACATACTCAAAACAATGCCAAAAGGCGTACAAATTATCCGCTCATCAGGGATCGACCTCACTCCCGTGAGTTTTATTACTTGATGCAACCCGGTGCACTTGCCGGTGAGTTTTGTGTCGGATCGTTTTCCGCACATCAAGTTTTTGGCGTCGTTGCCGGGGATTGAATTAGATTGACAATGATTAAGAAAGGTGGTGGTCTAGATTAAGCACTTTTTCTTTATTTTTCTTTATTTTTAACTAAGCACATTAACTGTTTGACACATTGTGTCACCTAACCCTCTAACCACATTCTAGCATTAGAATATCCATGTTTCATTTGGTTTGTTTGTGATTCTTGCAGGTCATGGAGGCTGAGGTGCGTGAAGAGGGAGTAAGCAACAATACCCAGCCTGTAAGAAGGGTGTTGGCCTCTTACACTATCCCCAATGCAAGAAACTGTGGGAGTAGCATACTCACTCCTAACGTTCATGCAAATAATTTTGAGTTGAAGCCACAACTCATCACCTTGGTTCAAAACAATTGTTCTTATGGAGGAGGACCACTTGAAGATCCAAATCAACACTTGTCTACTTTCTTGAGGATTTGTGACACTGTCAAAACCAATGGAGTGCATCCAAACATCTACAAGCTGCTATTATTTCCATTTTCTCTCAGAGACAAAGCTACTCAATGGTTGGAATCCTTCCCAAGGGACAGTATAGACAACTGGGATGATTTAGTGAGCAAGTTCCTTGCCAAATTTTACCCACCTCAAAGGGTTATTAGATTGAAGACTGAAGTACAAATATTCACACAAATGGATGCTGAACCCTTATATAAGGCATGGGAACGATACAAGGCTCTAATCAGGAGGTGTCCTCCTGAAATGTTCAATGAATGGGATAGGTTACAGAATTTTTATGAAGGCTTGACATTGAAATCCCAGGAAGCATTGGATCACTCAGCTGGAGGCTCTTTGCAGCTCATGAAAACTGCAGAGGAGGCCCAAAATCTCATTGATATGGTGGCTAACAACCAATATTTCTTTGCTCACCAAAGGCAACGCCAACCATCACAAAGGAAAGGAGTGATAGAGTTGGAAGGAGTGGACTCAATTCTAGCTCAAAACAAAATAATGCAGCAGCAAATTCAACAATAATTTGAGCAAATGGCCAAGAGGATTGATAGCCTCCAAGTTGCAGCAGTCAACACAAGCCAATCATCAACCAAATGGGGACAAAATGAAGAAAACCAAGAAGATCAGCAGCAGGAACAACCTCAATATGTGCACAACCAAAGCTCCGGCCAAAATGAAGTCTATGGTGACACCTACAATCCATCTTGGAAGAACCATCCAAACATAAGATGGGGAGATAACCACACTCAAAACCAGCAACCATGGCAAAGAAACTCAAACCAAAACAACTCAAGAAACAACCAAAACCACAACCAGCAGAACACTAACCCCAATCCATATAGAAAACCCCAAAACAACCACCCAAATTCTAGCTACTATCCACCCAATAACCAAACCACTAACCAAAACACCTACCATCAACCTTCAACATCTCACACTCAGCTACAAGCATCACAAGACACTCAAAGAATCTCCAATTTGGAGTTATTGATGGAAAAGATGATGAAGCACCAAGAGATAATGATGGAGAAACTCATAAAAAATCAAGAGATGGCAAAACAAGATCAGGAAGCAGCACGGAAGGATCAAGCCATAACAAGCAAAAACCAAGAAGCTACAATCAAAAACCAAGAGGCTTCAATCAGAAATCTTGAGAGGAATATGGAACAAATGGCTAAACAAATTGCAGAGATGGGTGAGAAGTAATCAAATACATCCCTTATTGCTACTCAAGACCACCCAAGGGACAAAGGAAAAGCTACAAAATGGGAGGAGTGCAAAGCAATCACAGTGGGAAGTGAGAAGATTATGAAGAAAGAAGCCATCAATCAGAACAAACACAACAAAGAAGTTCCACAAGAAGAGACAGAGGGGAAAAGTAAAGAGGATCAAGAAACAAAAAATGCACAAATTTCAAAGGGATACAAGAACATCCTTGAATCACAACTACAAGAGAAGAGGGAAGAAGTGAATCCTTGTGTCCCCAAACTTCCATACCCTCAAAGGTTTAAAAAAGAAAACGAGGATAAGCAATACTCAAAATTCCTAGACATATTCAAGACACTCAGCATCAATATTCCTTTCTTAGAAGCACTTGAACAGATGTCATTGTATGCCAAATTTATGAAAGAATCACTCACAAAGAAAAGATCCCTAAAGGAAGGACAAATTGTTGAGATGACAAAGGAAGGTAGTGCTATCCTCCAAAGAGAGTTGCCAGAGAAGAAAGATGATCCTGTAAGTTTTTACATACCTTGCACCATAGGAAACATAACAATTGAGAAGTCATTCTGTGACCTCGGTGCAAGCATAAACTTGATGCCTTTGTCTCTAATGAGGAAACTTCAAATTTCTGAGCTGAAGTCCACACGAATAGTTCTCCAAATGGCTGACAAATCCACTAAGCAAGCACTGGGAGTTGTGGAGAATGTGTTGGTAAAAGTGGGAAAATTCTTTCTCCCTGCTGACTTTGTTATCTCAGATATAGAAGAGGACCCTAACACTCCCATCATCCTGGGGAGGCCTTTCCTAGCTACGGGCAGAGCATTGATAGATGTTGAAAAAGGAGAATTGTTGCTGAGAGTACATGATGAGCATCTAGCATTCCATGTTTTTAAAACCTTGTATGAACCCATTCAAGAAGAAGATTTTATGAAGGATAAGGCCAGAGATCAAAGTTTGAAGGAGGCAGTCAATGAGTTAACTCCAAGACTTCTAAATCCATGCTTGAAAGCAGTAGAAATGGTGCAACAAACCAAAGAAGTCAAGGAGGAACTAGATCCAAAACCCCCAGATGAGAAATTCAGCATCCCAGATAAAGAACCACCAAGGCAGGGAGTATTTCTTGAGAAAGAAAAGAAAAAGAGGCCAAAAGGGTGGAGAAACAAGAAGATCCCTACTGAAGGTTTTTCACCAGGGGATAAAGTAGTGTTAAACACCCAACCAATGAAGGTGTCTCCGCAATATTCTGAATATTACACTGTGAACCGGGTCCTTTCACTTGAACACCTAGAGATCATCAAAGAGGAGACTGGAAGGAAGTTCACAGTAAGAGGAGAAAAGTTGAGGCACTATGATTTTCAACCCCCATGATCAAAGAATGAAGGATGTCAAGCTAGTGACATTAAAAGAGCGCTTGTTGGGAGGCAACCCAACCTGAGGTAGTTTCCTTTTTCTAGCTTATTTCAATAAGAAGGTTGAATAATTGGTCTGTAATGCAAGGAGCTAAGTTTGGTGTTCCACACCAAAACAATTTAAGAGAGAATGAAGCATTTTAAGTTTGGTGTTCCACTAAAAATTTGATCTAAAAATACGTTCTCACTTTCTGCCTAATGCTAGCTCCAAGCAATAGACAAATCATTCAACCATTCAATTACTTTCTAGTTTTTAGTTTTACTGCCTTTGGCAAAGATCGGAGAATTTTGCATATGGTTACTTTGATGCATAAAAAGCATGGCAAGGGACTAAGTTTGGTGTTCACACAGCAAAGTAAGTTCAAAAGCCTACAAGAAAATCTTGCACACTAACCAGTCACCTAAGGGCTTGAGAAACAAGCAACTTCCATTTACTCTGCAGGAATTCAGTCACCCTCTGGGGAGGGCTGCACATCATTAGCCGAGAGTAAAGAGAAGAAGCCACCAAGAGGTTGTATTGTCACTTAATTCCATTGAATTACTCTATATTGGAAGTTTGAATGTGCCCGTCTTAACAGTAACTGTTAGAAGTCCTTGCATCTTATCTGCTTCACTTTGCAATAAGTAAGCTAGTCTAAGTGTGTGCTTGTGTGTTTACTTTCACTTAACTAAATGCATGTTCTGTCCCCTGTATCTTTTTAATTCAAGAAAAGAAATGTTTGAAACAGGAAGTAATATAGTTCATTGTTAGCTAAGAGTTAAATAATAGTAAGTGGAGGTATGTATGTGTGATTGTGTAGTGACTCACTTTTAGTGAATAAAAGGAATAGAATGTTTTCTTTTTAAGTAGAAAGTAGCTCACTGTCTATGAATCTCAAGTGAATAAAAAAAGGTCCTTGGCTGAAAAGAAAAGAAAAATGAAATGAGAAAAGCCAAAAATGGCAGCAACAAGAACAAAAGAAAGAAGAAATAAAGCTAGACACCAATAGCTTGAACCTTAGAGTATATGCCTGTGGTGTCTTTGTACTAGGATCTGCTTGGATTATTAAGTTCTTTGGAGTGCATTAACACTTGGTAACTTGGGTTAACTAACCCGGGATTATCAACTGAAAATCCACCATCAAGAGCAACCTAGCTACAAGACATTTAGTAACCCAAAGAGGTGCTGGGCATCAATGTTCTAAGAAGGCATGTGAGCCAAGTGTCTAAAGTGAATAATGTGTCAAGCACAAATAAAGAAAAGAAGCTTGTTACACATGACACTGAATTAAAGCTTATAAAGAAAAATTTTTTAGTGAACAAGGACAAAAGAATAATGAGAGGTCATAGCAGTGTGTTGCTTGATGCTTAGAGGAAAATTTCTAGGCCTATAAGTCAATAAGACGTGAGTAGTCACATATCTGCATAAAACCCCATGAGCTACCAATAATCCTCTACTAACATTAGCCTTCTCTTCTTCTTTCACTCTTTCTTCTCAATAATTCTCTTCTTGCTTGGGGACAAGCAAGTTTTAAGTTTGGTGTTGTGATGACAAGTCATCTTAGCCTAGTTTTACTAGTCTTTTTTCTTTGTTTTTAATTAGTTTTATGCACTTTCTTAAGCCATAAGTAAGCCAATTGGGTTGAAATTCATGTTATCTTTGACTCAATCAATCATGTATAAAATGATGCATTTTCATGAGATATTGTGCTATAATTGTCATATATTTTGGAAGAGAAACAATCTCATGATTTGAAGCATAGCTTTGATGTTTTTGATTGATTGATGATAGGTGAAACAAAGCTTGGAAGGAGGTTGCAAGAAGATGAAGAATGCCCTGGAGTAGAACCAACGTTTGAGCCAACGTTTGACCTCAAACTTTGAGGCAAACGTTGGCTGAAGAAGAAGCTCCTGGAAGGGGACGTTTGCGCCAACGTTTGACCTCAAACGTTGAGGCAAACGTTGGCGCCACAAAGAAGAAAAATGGCACTCTTGGAGGGGACGTTTGCGCCAACGTTTGACCTCAAACGTTGAAGCAAACGTTGGCGCCACAAAGAAGAAAAATAACACTCTTGGCAGCGACGTTTGAGCCAACGTTTGACCTCAAACGTTGAGGCAAACATTGGCTACATTTTGGCAAGAAAGAGCATGGAAGAACACCCCTGGTCGATGAGCTAATTGAGCCACGTTTGCGCCAACGTTTGACCTCAAACGCTGGGCCAAACGTTGGCCACAAAGAAGGCATGGGGAGATCCACGTTTGAGCTCACGTTTGACCTCAAACGTTGAGCCAAACGTGGATGACAGCAAGAATGGGCTCTGCATAATTGTTCACACGGCAACGTTTGAGTCAACGTTTGACCTCAAACGTTGGCTCAAACGTGAAAGTTACATGGCCCGGTTCACAAGTGGATTTCTTCCCAACACCAAGAGCAAGCAACAGAGGCCTAATTCAACCCAATTCCATCAAGGCCAAGGCCCAATTGAAGGCTCTAGGATCATGTAAAGAAAGTGTATAAATAGCTTAGGATTTGAAGTTTTAAGGAGTTTTTTTTTCCTTTAGTTTTGCTTAGTAGTTTTTGGAGAGCTTTTGGTATTGAGTGATCTTTAATTTCTTAGTTTCGGGGAAGGAGAATTCCATTCTCTTCCTCTTAGTTTTATTGCTTTCAATTTCAATTACTATTGTCTTGGATCTTGGGTTGGAGAATTGAAGAAATTCTGTTTCAATCTCATCCTGGGATCTCTCTGTTTCTTTACTGCATAATTGAGTTTAAATTTCTGTTAATTGCTCTTCATCTACTTTCTTTGCAAATTTACATTTCCCTTGCAATTATTCTGGTTGGATCTGGGAAGGCATTGAGATCTAGACTCGGTTATCTAGTCTCTTGGGTCCTGAGATCTGAATTTCCAATTTCCAATTCTCTGTTTATTGCTTTTCATGTTCATTTACTCTTCTGCTTCAGATCCGATTCAATCCCAATCCCCTTTTACTCTTCTGTTTGATGCAATTTACTTTGCCTTGTTTAATTGCTGCAAATCCAATTCCCAATTCCCTTTACATTTCAAGTCATTTACATTTCTTGCAATTTAAGATTTCGCAATTTACATTTCTTGCATTCTAAGTTTCTGCAATTTATATTACTTGTTCTTTAAGATTCAGCAATTTAATTCTTGCTCTCTTTAATTTCATGCAATTTACACATTCCCTTTACTTTCAATGCAATTTAAATTCTGCAAATCACAAATCACTCAACCAAATCTTGATTCGCTTGACTAAACCAACCACTAAACTAAAATTGCTCAATCCTTCAATCCCTGTGGGATCGACCTCACTCCCGTGAGTTTTATTACTTGATGCAACCCGGTGCACTTGCCGGTGAGTTTTGTGTCGGATCGTTTTCCGCACATCATCTAGGTGTAGCATTATCTGGTGAATAAAAAATTAAAAAATATTTTTAAAAAAATTAAAAATTTAAAAAAACTAAATTTTTTATTTTTGAATTTTTAAATTATATTATTAAATGTTTTTTATTTAAATAATAAAAAAATAAAGTCCAGCAATATCTAGTAAACAACAGATTTGTAAATTTATTATTTTTTTAATATTTAAACTAAAAAAAATATTTTTTTTCTAATTGTAAAAAATAAAAAATTCCAAAATATAAAAAAATTTAAATTCTAAATTTTTTAAATTAATTTATTCTTAATTTGTGAACAAGTGCAGCAAAAAAAGTCAACTCTTTAGGTGTAGTATTATCCAGTGAATAAAAAATAAAAAATATTTTTAAAAAAATAAAAAATTTTAAAAAACTAAATTTCTTATTTTTGAATTTTAAAATTATATTATTAAATGTTTTTTATTTAAATAATAAAAAAAGTCCAGCAATATCTAGTAAACAACAGATCTGTAAATTTATTATTTTTTTACAATTTTAGACTAAAAATTTTTTTTCCAGTTGTTAAAAAATAAAGAATTCCAAAAATATCCAAAAAATAAAAAAAATTAAATTTTAAATTTTTTAAATTAATTTATTCTTAATTTGTGAACAAGTTCAGCAAAATAAGTCAACTGTCTAGGTGTAGTATTATCCGGTGAATAAAAAAATAAAAAATATTTTTAAAAAATTAAAAATTTAAAAAAACTAAATTTTTTATTTTTTAATTTTTAAATTATATTATTAAATGTTTTTTCTTTAAATAATAAAAAAATAAAGTCCAATAATATCTTGTAAACAACAGATCTGTAAATTTATTATTTTTTTAATATTTAAACTAAAAAAATATTTTTTTCTAATTGTAAAAAAATAAAAAATTCCAAAAATATCCAAAAAATAAAAAATTTGAATTTTAAATTTTTTAAATTAATTTATTCTTAATTTGTGAATAAGTGCGGCAAAAATAGTCAACTATTTAGGTGTAAGATTATCCGGTGAATAAAAAATAAAAAATATGTTTAAAAAAATAAAAAATTTTAAAAACTAAATTTCTTATTTTTGATTTTTCAAATTATATTATTAAATGTTTTTTATTTAAATAATAAAAAAAGTCCAGCAATATCTAGTAAACAACAGATTTGTAAATTTATTATTTTTTTACAATTTTAGACTAAAAAAATTTTTCCCCAGTTGTTAAAAAATAAAGAATTCCAAAAATACGCAAAAATATCCAAAAAATAAAAATTTTAAATTTTAAAATTTTAAAATTAATTTATTCTTAATTTGCGAACAAGTGCAGCAAAAAAAGTCAACTGTCTAGGTGTAGCATTATCCGGTGAATAAGAAATTAAAAATATTTTTAAAAAAATAAAAAATTTAAAAAAACTAAATTTTTTATTTTTGAATTTTTAAATTATATTATTAAATGTTTTTTATTTAAATAATAAAAAAATAAAGTCCAGCAATACCAAGTAAACAACAGACCTGTAAATTTATTTTTTTTTAATATTTAAACTAAAAAAATATTTTTTTCTAATTGTAAAAAATAAAAAATTCCAAAAATATCCAAAAAATAAAAAATTTAAATTTTAAATTTTTTAAATTAATTTATTCTTAATTTGTGAACAAGTGCAGCAAAAAAGGTCAACTCTTTAGGTATAGGATTATCCGGTGAATAAAAAATAAAAAATATTTTTAAAAAAATAAAAAATTTTAAAAAACTAAATTTCTTATTTTTGAATTTTTAAATTATATTATTAATTTTTTTATTTAAATAATAAAAAAAGTCCAGCAATATCTAGTAAACAACAGATCTATAAATTTATTATTTTTTTTACAATTGTAGTCTAAAAAATTTTTTTTCCAGTTGTAAAAAAATAAAGAATTCCAAAAATATCCAAAAAAGTAAAAAGTAAAAAAATTAAATTTTTAAATTTTTAAATTAATTTATTCTTAGTTTGTGAACAAGTGCAGCAAAAGAAAGTCAACTGTCTAGGTGTAGCATTATCCGGTGAATAAACAAAATAAAAAATATTTTAAAAAAAATTAAAAATTTTAAAAAACTAAATTTTTTATTTTTTAATTTTTAAATTTTATTATTAAATGTTTTTTATTTAAATAATAAAATAATAAAGACCAGCAATATCTAGTAAACAACAGATCTATAAATTTATTATTTTTTTAATATTTAAACTAAAAAAAATATTTTTTTCTAATTGTAAAAAAATAAAAAATTCCAAAAATATCCAAAAAAGTAAAAAAATTAAAATTTTTAAATTTTTAAATTAATTTATTCTTAATTTGTGAACAAGTGCAGCAAAAAAAGTCAACTGTCTAGGTGTAGCATTATCCGGTGAATAAAAAAATAAAAAATATTTTTAAAAAAATTAAAAATTTAAAAAAACTAAATTTTTTATTTTTAATTTTTAAATTATATTATTAAATGTTTTTTATTTAAATAATAAAAAAAAAGTCCAGCAATATCTAATAAATAACAGATCTGTAAATTTGTTTTTTTTTTTAATATTTAAACTAAAAAATATATTTTTCTAATTTTAAAAAATAAAAAATTCCAAAAATATCAAAAAAATTTTAAATTTTAAATTTTAAAATTTTAAAATTAATTTATTCTTAATTAGTGAACAAGTGCCGCAAAAAAAGTCAACTATTTAGGTGTAGCATTATCCGGTGAATAAAAAAATAAAAAATATTTTTAAAAAGATAAAAAATTTTAAAAAACTAAATTTTTTATTTTTGAATTTCTAAATTATATTATTAAATGTTTTTTATTTAAATAATAAAAAAATATAGTCCAGCAATATCTAGTAAATAACAGATCTGTAAATTTATTATTTTTTTACAATTTTAGACTAAAAAAAATTTTTTCCAGTTGTAAAAAAATTATGAATTCCAAAAATATCCAAAAAAGTAAAAAATTAAAAAAATTAAAATTTTTAAATTTTTAAATTAATTTATTCTTAGTTTGTGAACAAGTGCAGCAAAAAAAGTTAACTGTCTAGGTGTAGCATTATCCGGTGAATAAAAAATTAAAATATTTTAAAAAAATTAAAAATTTTAAAAAACTAAATTTTTTATTTTTGAATTTTTAAATTTTATTATTAAATGTTTTTTATTTAAATAATAAAAAATAAAGTCCAGCAATATCTAGTAAACAATAGATCTATAAATTAATTATTTTTTTAATATTTAAAATAAAAAAATATTTTTTTCTAATTGTAAAAAAAATAAAAAATTCCAAAAATATCTAAAAAAGTAAAAAAATAAAAAATTTTAAATTTTTAAATTAATTTATTCTTAATTTGTGAACAAGTGCAGCAAAAAAAGTCTCGGTGTAGCATTATCCGGTGAATAAAAAAATAAAAAATATTTTTAAAAAAATTAAAAATTTTAAAAAAATAAATTTTTTATTTTTGAATTTTTAAATTATATTATTAAATGTTTTTTATTTAAATAATAAAAAAATAAAGTCCAGCAATATCTAATAAATAACAGATCTGTAAATTTGTTTTTTTTAATATTTAAACTAAAAAATATATTTTTCTAATTTTAAAAAATAAAAAATTCCAAAAATATCAAAAAAAATTTAAATTTTAAATTTTAAAATTTTTAAATTAATTTATTCTTAATTAGTGAACAAGTGCAGCAAAAAAAAGTCAACTATTTAGGTGTAGCATTATCCGGTGAATAAAAAAATAAAAAATATTTTTAAAAAAATAAAAAATTTTAAAAAACTAAATTTTTTATTTTTGAATTTTTAAATTATATTATTAAATGTTTTTTATTTAAATAATAAAAAAATAAAGTCCAGCAATATCTAGTAAATAACAGATCTGTAAATTTATTATTTTTTTACAATTTTAGACTAAAAAAATTTTTTTCTAGTTGTTAAAAAATAAAGTATTCCAAAAATATCCAAAAAAGTAAAAAATTAAAAAAATTAAATTTTTAAAATTTTTAAATTAATTTATTCTTAGTTTGTGAACAAGTGCAGCAAAAAAACGTCAACTGTCTAGGTGTGGCATTATCCGGTGAATAAAAAAATAAAAAATATTTTAAAAAAAATTAAAAATTTTAAAAAACTAAATTTTTTATTTTTGAATTTTTAAATTTTATTATTAAATGTTTTTTATTTAAATAATAAAAAATAAAGTCCAGCAATATCTAGTAAACAATAGATCTATAAATTTATTATTTTTTAATATTTAAAATAAAAAATATTTTTTTCTAATTGTGAAAAAATAAAAAATTCCAAAAATATCTAAAAAAGTAAAAAATTAAAATTTTTAAATTTTTAAATTTATTTATTCTTAGTTTGTGAACAAGTGCAGCAAAAAAAAGTCTCGGTGTAGCATTATCCGGTGAATAAAAAATTAAAAAATATTTAAAAAAAATTAAAAATTTTAAAAAACTAATTTTTTTATTTTTGAGTTTTTAAATTATATTATTAAATGTTTTTTATTTAAATAATAAAAAAATAAAGTCCAGCAATATCTAATAAATAACAGATCTGTAAATTTGTTTTTTTAATATTTAAACTAAAAAATAAATTTTTCTAATTTTAAAAAATAAAAAATTCCAAAAATATAAAAAAATAAAAAATTTAAATTTTTAAATTTTTAAATTAATTCATTCTTAATTAGTGAACAAGTGCAGCAAAAAAAAGTCAACTATTTAGGTGTAGCATTATCCGGTGAATAAAAAAATAAAAAATATTTTTAAAAAAATAAAAAATTTTAAAAAACTAAATTTTTTATTTTTGAATTTTTAAATTATATTATTAAATGTTTTTTATTTAAATAATAAAAAAATAAAGTCCAGCAATATCTAGTATTTTTGAATTTTTAAATTATATTATTAAATGTTTTTTATTTAAATAATAAAAAAAATAAAGTCTAGCAATATCTAATAAATAACAGATCTGTAAATTTGTTTTTTTTTAATATTTAAACTAAAAAATATATTTTTCTAATTTTAAAAAATAAAAAATTCCAAAAATATCAAAAAAATAAAAAATTTTAAATTTTAAAATTTTTAAATTAATTTATTCTTAATTAGTGAACAAGGGCAGCAAAAAAAAAGTCAACTGTCTAGGTGTAGCATTATCCGGTGAATAAAAAATAAAAAATATTTTTGAAAAAATAAAAAATTTTAAAAAACTAAATTTTTTATTTTTGAATCTTTAAATTATATTATTAAATGTTTTTTATTTAAATAATAAAAAAATAAAGTCCAGCAATATCTAGTAAATAACAGATCTGTAAATTTATTATTTTTTTACAATTTTAGACTAAAAAAAAAATTTTCCAGTTGTAAAAAAATAAAGAATTCCAAAAATATCCAAAAAAGTAAAAAAGTAAAAAAATTAAAATTTTTAAATTTTTAAATTAATTTATTCTTAGTTTGTGAACAAGTGCAGCAAAAAAAGTCAACTGTCTAGGTGTAGTATTATCCGGTGAATAAAAAAATAAAAAAATTAAAAATTTTAAAAAACTAATTTTTTTATTTTTGAATTTTTAAATTTTATTATTAAATGTTTTTTATTTAAATAATAAAACAATAAAGTCCAGCAATATCGAGTAAACAATAGATCTATAAATTTATTATTTTTTTAATATTTAAACTAAAAAAATATTTTTTTCTAATTGTAAAAGAATAAAAAATTCCAAAAAAGTAAAAAAATTAAAATTTTAAATTTTAAATTAATTTATTCTTAATTTGTGAACAAGTGCAGCAAAAAAAAGTCAACTGTCTAGGTGTAGCATTATCCGATGAATAAAAAAATAAAAAATATTTTTAAAAAATTAAAAATTTAAAAAAACTAAATTTTTTATTTTTGAATTTCTAAATTATATTATTAAATGTTTTTTATTTAAATAATAAAAAAATAAAGTCCAACAATATCTAGTAAATAACAGATCTGTAAATTTATTATTTTTTTACAATTTTAAACTAAAAAAATTTTTCCAGTTGTAAAAAAATTAAGAATTCAAAAAATATCCGAAAAAGTAAAAATTAAAAAAATTAAAATTTTTAAAATTGTAAATTAATTTATTCTTAGTTTGTGAACAAGTGCAGCAAAAAAAGGTCAACTGTCTAGGTGTGGCATTATCCGGTGAATAAAAAATAAAAAATATTTTTAAAAAATTAAAAATTTTAAAAAACTAAATTTTTTATTTTTGAATTTTTAAATTTTATTATTAAATGTTTTTTATTTAAATAATAAAAAATAATGTCCAGCAATATCTAGTAAACAATAGATCTATAAATTTATTATTTTTTTAATATTTAAAATAAAAAAATATTTTTTTCTAATTGTAAAAAAATAAAAAATTCCAAAAATATCTAAAAAAGTAAAAAAATTAAAATTTTTAAATTTTTAAATTAATTTATTCTTAATTTGTGAACAAGTGCAGCAAAAAAAAGTCTCGGTGTAGCATTATCTGGTGAATAAAAAAATAAAAAATATTTTTAAAAAAATTAAAAATTTTAAAAAACTAAATTTTTTATTTTTGAATTTTTAAATTATATTATTAAATGTTTTTTATTTAAATAATAAAAAATAAAGTCCAGCAATATCTAATAAATAACAGATCTGTAAATTTGTTTTTTTTAATATTTAAACTAAAAAATATATTTTTCTAATTTTAAAAAATAAAAAATTCCAAAAATATCAAAAAAATAAAAAATTTTAAATTTTAAAATTTTTAAATTAATTTATTCTTAGTTAGTGAACAAGTGCAGCAAAAAAAAGTCAACTGTCTAGGTGTAGCATTATCCGGTGAATAAAAAATAAAAAATATTTTTAAAAAATAAAAAATTTTAAAAAACTAAATTTTTTATTTTTGAGTTTTTAAATTATATTATTAAATGTTTTTATTTAAATAATAAAAAAATAAAGTCCAGCAATATCTAATAAATAACAGATCTGTAAATTTGTTTTTTTTAATATTTAAACTAAAAAATATATTTTTCTAATTTTAAAAAATAAAAATTCCAAAAATATCAAAAAAATAAAAAATTTAAAATTTTAAAATTTTTAAATTAATTTATTCTTAATTAGTGAACAAGGGCAGCAAAAAAAAGTCAACTGTCTAGGTGTAGCATTATCCGGTGAATAAAAAATAAAAAATATTTTTAAAAGAATAAAAAATTTTAAAAAACTAAATTTTTTATTTTTGAATCTTTAAATTATATTATTAAATGTTTTTTATTTAAATAATAAAAAAATAAAGTCCAGCAATATCTAGTAAATAACAGATTTGTAAATTTATTATTTTTTTACAATTTTAGACTAAAAAAAAATTTTCCAGTTGTAAAAAATAAAGAATTCCAAAAATATCCAAAAAAGTAAAAAAGTAAAAAAATTAAAATTTTTAAATTTTTAAATTAATTTATTCTTAGTTTGTGAACAAGTGCAGCAAAAAAACGTCAACTGTCTAGGTGTAGTATTATCCGGTGAATAAAAAAATAAAAAATATTTTTAAAAAAATTAAAAATTTTAAAAAACTTATTTTTTTATTTTTGAATTTTTAAATTTTATTATTAAATGTTTTTTATTTAAATAATAAAACAATAAAGTCCAGCAATATCGAGTAAATAATAGATCTATAAATTTATTATTTTTTTTAATATTTAAACTAAAAAAAATATTTTTTTCTAATTGTAAAAGAATAAAAAATTCCAAAAAAGTAAAAAAATTAAAATTTTTAAATTTTAAATTAATTTATTCTTAATTTGTGAACAAGTGCAGCAAAAAAAAGTCAACTGTCTAGGTGTAGCATTATCCGATGAATAAAAAAATAAAAAATATTTTTAAAAAATTAAAAATTTAAAAAAACTAAATTTTTTATTTTTGAATTTCTAAATTATATTATTAAATGTTTTTTATTTAAATAATAAAAAAATAAAGTCCAACAATATCTAGTAAATAACAGATCTGTAAATTTATTATTTTTTTACAATTTTAAACTAAAAAATTTTTTCCAGTTGTAAAAAAATTAAGAATTCAAAAATATCCAAAAAAGTAAAAAATTAAAAAAATTAAAATTTTTAAAATTGTAAATTAATTTATTCTTAGTTTGTGAACAAGTGCAGCAAAAAAAAGTCAACTGTCTAGGTGTGGCATTATCCGGTGAATAAAAAAATAAAAAATATTTTTAAAAAAATTAAAAATTTAAAAAAACTAAATTTTTTATTTTTGAATTTTTAAATTTTATTATTAAATGTTTTTTATTTAAATAATAAAAATAATGTCCAGCAATATCTAGTAAACAATAGATCTATAAATTTATTATTTTTTAATATTTAAAATAAAAAAATATTTTTTTCTAATTGTAAAAAAATAAAAAATTCCAAAAATATCTAAAAAGTAAAAAAATTAAAATTTTTAAATTTTTAAATTAATTTATTCTTAATTTGTGAACAAGTGCAGCAAAAAAAAGTCTCGGTGTAGCATTATCTGGTGAATAAAAAAATAAAAAATATTTTTAAAAAAATTAAAAATTTTAAAAAACTAAATTTTTTATTTTTGAATTTTTAAATTATATTATTAAATGTTTTTTATTTAAATAATAAAAAATAATGTCCAGCAATATCTAGTAAACAATAGATCTATAAATTTATTATTTTTTAATATTTAAAATAAAAAAATATTTTTTTCTAATTGTAAAAAAATAAAAAATTCCAAAAATATCTAAAAAAGTAAAAAATTAAAATTTTTAAATTTTTAAATTAATTTATTCTTAATTTGTGAACAAGTGCAGCAAAAGAAAGTCTCGGTGTAGCATTATCTGGTGAATAAAAAAATAAAAAATATTTTTAAAAAAATTAAAAATTTTAAAAAACTAAATTTTTTATTTTTGAATTTTTAAATTATATTATTAAATGT
>NC_092045.1:58505412-58588629 GCF_003086295.3 Arachis hypogaea
TAAATTTTAAATTTTTAAATTAATTTATTCTTATTGTGAACAAGTGCAGCAAAAAAAGTCAACTTTAGGTGTAGCATTATCCGGTGAATAAAAAATAAAAAATATTTTTAAAAAAATAAAAAATTTTAAAAAACTAAATTTTTTATTTTTGAATTTTAAATTATATTATTAAATGTTTTTTATTTAAATAATAAAAAAATAAAGTCCAGCAATATCTAGTAAATAACAGATCTGTAAATTTATTATTTTTTTACAATTTTAGACTAAAAAAATTTTTTCCAGTTGTAAAAAAATTAAGAATTCAAAAAATATCCAAAAAATAAAAAATTAAAAAATTAAATTTTAAAATTTTAAATTAATTTATTCTTAGTTTGTGAACAAGTGCAGCAAAAAAAAGTCAACTGTCTAGGTGTAGCATTATCCGGTGAATAAAAAATAAAAAATATTTTTAAAAAATTAAAAATTTTAAAAACTAAATTTTTTATTTTTGAATTTTTAAATTTTATTATTAAATGTTTTTTATTTAAATAATAAAAAAAAGTCCAGCAATATCTGTAAACAATAGATCTATAAATTTATTATTTTTTAATATTTAAAATAAAAAAATATTTTTTCTAATTGTAAAAAAATAAAAAATTCCAAAAATATCTAAAAAAGTAAAAAAATTAAAATTTTAAATTTTTAAATTAATTTATTCTTAATTTGTGAACAAGTGCAGCAAAAAAAAGTCTCGGTGTAGCATTATCCGGTGAATAAAAAAATAAAAAATATTTTTAAAAAATTAAAAATTTTAAAAAACTAAATTTTTTATTTTTGAATTTTTAAATTATATTATTAAATGTTTTTTATTTAAATAATAAAAAAATAAAGTCCAGCAATATCTAATAAATAACAGATCTGTAAATTTGTTTTTTTTAATATTTAAACTAAAAAATATATTTTTCTAATTTTAAAAAATAAAAAATTCCAAAAATATCAAAAAAATAAAAAATTTTAAATTTTAAAATTTTAAATTAATTTATTCTTAATTAGTGAACAAGGCAGCAAAAAAAAGTCAACTGTCTAGGTGTAGCATTATCCGGTGAATAAAAAATAAAAAATATTTTTAAAAAAATAAAAAATTTTAAAAAACTAAATTTTTTATTTTTGAATTTTAAATTATATTATTAAATGTTTTTTATTTAAATAATAAAAAATAAAGTCCAGCAATATCTAGTAAATAACAGATCTGTAAATTTATTATTTTTTTACAATTTTAGACTAAAAAAATTTTTCCAGTTGTAAAAAAATAAGAATTCAAAAATATCCAAAAAAGTAAAAAATTAAAAAAATTAAAATTTTTAAAATTTTAAATTAATTTATTCTTAGTTTGTGAACAAGTGCAGCAAAAAAAGTCAACTGTCTAGGTGTAGCATTATCCGGTGAATAAAAAATAAAAAATATTTTTAAAAAAATTAAAAATTTTAAAAAACTAAATTTTTTATTTTTGAATTTTTAAATTTTATTATTAAATGTTTTTTATTTAAATAATAAAAAATAATGTCCAGCAATATCTAGTAAACAATAGATCTATAAATTATTATTTTTTTAATATTTAAATAAAAAAATATTTTTTCTAATTGTAAAAAAATAAAAAATTCCAAAAATATCTAAAAAAGTAAAAAATTAAAATTTTTAAATTTTTAAATTAATTTATTCTTAATTTGTGAACAAGTGCAGCAAAAAAAGTCTCGGTGTAGCATTATCCGGTGAATAAAAAAATAAAAAATATTTTTAAAAAAATTAAAAATTTTAAAAAACTAAATTTTTTATTTTTGAATTTTTAAATTATATTATTAAATGTTTTTTATTTAAATAATAAAAAATAAAGTCCAGCAATATCTAATAAATAACAGATCTGTAAATTTGTTTTTTTTAATATTTAAACTAAAAAATATATTTTTCTAATTTTAAAAAATAAAAATTCCAAAAATATCAAAAAAATAAAAAATTTTAAATTTTAAAATTTTTAAATTAATTTATTCTTAGTTAGTGAACAAGTGCAGCAAAAAAAAGTCAACTGTCTAGGTGTAGCATTATCCGGTGAATAAAAAATAAAAAATATTTTAAAAAAATAAAAATTTTAAAAAACTAAATTTTTTATTTTTGATTTTTAAATTATATTATTAAATGTTTTTATTTAAATAATAAAAAATAAAGTCCAGCAATATCTAGTAAATAACAGATCTGTAAATTTATTATTTTTTTACAATTTTAGACTAAAAAAAAAATTTTCCAGTTGTAAAAAAATAAAGAATTCCAAAAATATCCAAAAAGTAAAAAAGTAAAAAATTAAAATTTTTAAATTTTTAAATTAATTTATTCTTAGTTTGTGAACAAGTGCAGCAAAAAAAGTCAACTGTCTAGGTGTAGTATTATCCGGTGAATAAAAAAATAAAAAATATTTTAAAAAATTAAAAATTTTAAAAAACTAAATTTTTTATTTTTGAATTTTTAAATTATATTATTAAATGTTTTTTATTTAAATAATAAAAAATAAAGTCCAGCAATATCTAATAAATAACAGATCTGTAAATTTGTTTTTTTTAATATTTAAACTAAAAAATATATTTTTCTAATTTTAAAAAATAAAAAATTCCAAAAATATCAAAAAAATAAAAATTTTAAATTTTAAAATTTTTAAATTAATTTATTCTTAATTAGTGAACAAGTGCAGAAAAAAAGTCAACTGTCTAGGTGTAGCATTATCCGGTGAATAAAAAATAAAAAATATTTTTAAAAAAATAAAAAATTTTAAAAAACTAAATTTTTTATTTTTGAATTTTTAAATTATATTATTAAATGTTTTTTATTTAAATAATAAAAAATAAAGTCCAGCAATATCTAGTAAATAACAGATCTGTAAATTTATTATTTTTTTACAATTTTAGACTAAAAAAAAATTTTCCAGTTGTAAAAAAATAAAGAATTCCAAAAATATCCAAAAAAGTAAAAAAGTAAAAAAATTAAAATTTTTAAATTTTTAAATTAATTTATTCTTAGTTTGTGAACAAGTGCAGCAAAAAAAGTCAACTGTCTAGGTGTAGCATTATCCGGTGAATAAAAAAATAAAAATATTTTTAAAAAATAAAAATTTAAAAAACTAAATTTTTTATTTTTGAATTTTTAAATTATATTATTAAATGTTTTTTATTTAAATAATAAAAAATAAAGTCCAGCAATATCTAATAAATAACAGATCTGTAAATTTATTTTTTTAATATTTAAACTAAAAAATATATTTTTCTAATTGTAAAAAAATAAAAAATTCCAAAAATATCAAAAAATAAAAAAATTAAATTTTAAAATTTTAAATTAATTTATTCTTAATTTGTGAACAAGTGCAGCAAAAAAAAGTCAACTGTTAGGTGTAGCATTATCCGGTGAATAAAAAAATAAAAAATATTTTAAAAAAAAAAATTTTAAAAACTAATTTTTTATTTTTGAATTTTTAAATTATATTATTAAATGTTTTTATTTAAATAATAAAAAATAAAGTCCAGCAATATCTAGTAAATAACAGATCTGTAAATTTATTATTTTTTTACAATTTTAGACTAAAAAAAATTTTTTCCAGTTGTAAAAAAATAAAGAATTCCAAAAAATAAAAAATAAAAAAATTAAAATTTTTAAATTTTTAAATTAATTTATTCTTAGTTTGTGAACAAGTGCAGCAAAAAAAGTCAACTGTCTAGGTGTAGCATTATCCGGTGAATAAAAAAATAAAAATATTTTAAAAAAATTAAAAATTTTAAAAAACTAAATTTTTTATTTTTGAATTTTTAAATTTTATTATTAAATGTTTTTTATTTAAATAATAAAAAATAAAGTCCAGCAATATCTAGTAAACAATAGATCTATAAATTTATTATTTTTTTAATATTTAAAATAAAAAAATATTTTTTTCTAATTGTAAAAAAATAAAAAATTCCAAAAATATCTAAAAAGTAAAAAATTAAATTATTAAATTTTTAAATTAATTTATTCTTAATTTGTGAACAAGTGCAGCAAAAAAAGTCTCGGTGTAGCATTATCCGGTGAATAAAAAAATAAAAAATATTTTTAAAAAAATAAAAATTTTAAAAAACTAAATTTTTTATTTTTGAATTTTTAAATTATATTATTAAATGTTTTTTATTTAAATAATAAAAAAATAAAGTCCAGCAATATCTAATAAATAACAGATCTGTAAATTTGTTTTTTTTAATATTTAAACTAAAAAATATATTTTTCTAATTTTAAAAATAAAAAATTCCAAAAATATCAAAAAAATAAAACATTTTAAATTTTAAAATTTTTAAATTAATTTATTCTTAATTAGTGAACAAGTGCAGCAAAAAAAAGTCAACTGTTAGGTGTAGCATTATCCGGTGAATAAAAAATAAAAAATATTTTTAAAAAAATAAAAAATTTTAAAAAACTAAATTTTTTATTTTTGAATTTTTAAATTATATTATTAAATGTTTTTTATTTAAATAATAAAAAATAAAGTCCAGCAATATCTAGTAAATAACAGATCTGTAAATTTATTATTTTTTTACAATTTTAGACTAAAAAAAATTTTCCAGTTGTAAAAAAATAAAGAATTCCAAAAATATCCAAAAAAGTAAAAAATTAAAAAAATTAAAATTTTTAAATTTTTAAATTAATTTATTCTTAGTTTGTGAACAAGTGCAGCAAAAAAAGTCAACTGTCTAGGTGTAGCATTATCCGGTGAATAAAAAAATAAAAAATATTTTAAAAAAATTAAAAATTTTAAAAAACTAAATTTTTTATTTTTGAATTTTTAAATTTTATTATTAAATGTTTTTTATTTAAATAATAAAAAATAAAGTCCAGCAATATCTAGTAAACAAATGATCTATAAATTTATTATTTTTTAATATTTAAATAAAAAAATATTTTTTCTAATTGTAAAAAATAAAAAATTCCAAAAATATCTAAAAAAGTAAAAAAATTAAAATTTTAAATTTTTAAATTAATTTATTCTTAATTTGTAAACAAGTGCAGCAAAAAAACTCAACTGTTAGGTGTAGCATTATCCCGTGAATAAAAAAATAAAAAATATTTTAAAAAAATAAAAAATTTTAAATAACTAATTTTTTATTTTTGAATTTTTAAATTATATTATTAAATGTTTTTATTCAAATAATAAAAAAATAAAGTCAAGCAATATCTAGTAAATAACAGATCTGTAAATTTATTATTTTTTTACAATTTTAGACTAAAAAAATTTTTTCCAGTTGTAAAAAAATAAAAAATTCCAAAAATATCCAAAAAAGTAAAAAATTAAAAAATTAAAATTTTAAATTTTTAAATTAATTTATTCTTAGTTTGTGAACAAGTGCAGCAAAAAAAAGTCAACTGTATAGGTGTAGCATTATCTAGTGAATAAAAAATAAAAAATATTTTAAAAAAATTAAAAATTTCAAAAAACTAATTTTTTATTTTTGAATTTTTAAATTTTATTATTAAATTTTTTTATTTAAATAATAAAAAATAAAGTCCAGCAATATCTAGTAAACAATAGATCTATAAATTTATTATTTTTTTAATATTTAAAATAAAAAAAATATTTTTTCTAATTGTAAAAAAATAAAAAATTCCAAAAATATCTAAAAAAGTAAAAAAATTAAGATTATTAAATTTTTAAATTAATTTATTCTTAATTTGTGAACAAGTGCAGCAAAAAAAGTCTCGGTGTAGCATTATCCGGTGAATAAAAAAATAAAAAATATTTTTAAAAAAATAAAAATTTTAAAAAACTAAATTTTTTATTTTTGAATTTTTAAATTATATTATTAAATGTTTTTTATTTAAATAATAAAAAAATAAAGTCCAGCAATATCTAATAAATAACAGATCTGTAAATTTGTTTTTTTAATATTTAAACTAAAAAATATATTTTTCTAATTTTAAAAATAAAAAATTCCAAAAATATCAAAAAAGTAAAACATTTTAAATTTTAAAATTTTAAAATTAATTTATTCTTAATTAGTGAACAAGTGCAGCAAAAAAAAGTCAACTGTTTAGGTGTAGCATTATCCGGTGAATAAAAAATAAAAAATATTTTTAAAAAAATAAAAAATTTTAAAAAACTAAATTTTTTATTTTTGAATTTTTAAATTATATTATTAAATGTTTTTTATTTAAATAATAAAAAAATAAAGTCCAGCAATATCTAGTAAATAACAGATCTGTAAATTTATTATTTTTTTACAATTTTAGACTAAAAAAAAATTTTCCAGTTGTAAAAAAATAAAGAATTCCAAAAATATCCAAAAAAGTAAAAAAGTAAAAAAATTAAAATTTTTAATTTTTAAATTAATTTATTCTTAGTTTGTGAACAAGTGCAGCAAAAAAAAGTCAACTGTCTAGGTGTAGTATTATCCGGTGAATAAAAAAATAAAAAATATTTTTAAAAAATTAAAAATTTTAAAAAACTAAATTTTTTATTTTTGAATTTTTAAATTTTATTATTAAATGTTTTTTATTTAAATAATAAAACAATAAAGTCCAGTAATATCGAGTAAACAACAGATCTATAAATTTATTATTTTTTTAATATTTAAACTAAAAAAATATTTTTTTCTAATTGTAAAAGAATAAAAAATTCCAAAAATATCCAAAAAATTAAAAAAATTAAAATTTTTAAAATTTTTAAATTAATTTATTCTTAATTTGTGAACAAGTGCAGCAAAAAAAAGTCAACTGTCTAGGTGTAGCATTATCCGGTGAATAAAAAAATATAAAATATTTTTAAAAAATAAAAAATTTTAAAAAACTAAATTTTTTATTTTTGAATTTTTAAATTATATTATTAAATATTTTTTATTTAAATAATAAAAAAATAAAGTCCAGCAATATCTAATAAATAACAGATCTGTAAACTGGTTATTTGTTTTAATATTTAAACTAAAAAATATATTTTTCTAATTGTAAAAAAATAAAAAATTCCAAAAATATCGAAAAAATAAAAAAATTTAAATTTTAAAATTTTAAAATTAATTTATTCTTAATTTGTGAACAAGTGCAGCAAAAAAAAGTCAATTGTTTAGGTGTAGCATTATCCCGTGAATAAAAAAATAAAAAACTATTTTAAAAAAAAAATTTTAAAAGACTAATTTTTTTATTTTTGAATTTTTAAATTATATTATTAAATGTTTTTATTTAAATAATAAAAAAATAAAGTCAAGCAATATCTAGTAAATAACAGATCTGTAAATTTATTATTTTTTTACAATTTTAGACTAAAAAAAATTTTTTTCCAGTTGTAAAAAAATAAAGAATTCCAAAAAAGTAAAAAATTAAAAAAATTAAAATTTTTAAATTTTTAAATTAATTTATTCTTAGTTTGTGAACAAGTGCAGCAAAAAAAGACAACTGTCTAGGTGTAGCATTATCCGGTGAATAAAAAATTAAAAATATTTTAAAAAAATTAAAAATTTTAAAAAACTAAATTTTTTATTTTTGAATTTTTAAATTTTATTATTAAATTTTTTTATTTAAATAATAAAAAATAAAGTCCAGCAATATCTAGTAAACAATAGATCTATAAATTTATTATTTTTTAATATTTAAAATAAAAAAAATATTTTTTCTAATTGTAAAAAAATAAAAAATTCCAAAAATATCTAAAAAGGTAAAAAAATTAAGATTATTAAATTTTTAAATTAATTTATTCTTAATTTGTGAACAAGTGCAGCAAAAAAAGTCTCGGTGTAGCATTATCCGGTGAATAAAAAAATAAAAAATATTTTTAAAAAATAAAAATTTTAAAAAACTAAATTTTTTATTTTTGAATTTTTAAATTATATTATTAAATGTTTTTTATTTAAATAATAAAAAAATAAAGTCCAGCAATATCTAATAAATAACAGATCTGTAAATTTGTTTTTTTAATATTTAAACTAAAAAATATATTTTTCTAATTTTAAAAATAAAAAATTCCAAAAATATCAAAAAAATAAAACATTTTAAATTTTAAAATTTTTAAATTAATTTATTCTTAATTAGTGAACAAGTGCAGCAAAAAAAAGTCAACTGTTTAGGTGTAGCATTATCCGGTGAATAAAAAATAAAAAATATTTTTAAAAAAATAAAAAATTTTAAAAAACTAAATTTTTTATTTTTGAATTTTTAAATTATATTATTAAATGTTTTTTATTTAAATAATAAAAAAATAAAGTCCAGCAATATCTAGTAAATAACAGATCTGTAAATTTATTATTTTTTTACAATTTTAGACTAAAAAAAAAATTTTCCAGTTGTAAAAAAATAAAGAATTCCAAAAATATCCAAAAAAGTAAAAAATTAAAAAAATTAAAATTTTTAAATTTTTAAATTAATTTATTCTTAGTTTGTGAACAAGTGCAGCAATAAAAAGTCAACTGTCTAGGTGTAGCATTATCCGGTGAATAAAAAAATAAAAAATATTTTAAAAAAATTAAAAATTTTAAAAAACTAAATTTTTTATTTTTGAATTTTTAAATTTTATTATTAAATGTTTTTTATTTAAATAATAAAAAATAAAGTCCAGCAATATCTAGTAAACAAATGATCTATAAATTTATTATTTTTTTAATATTTAAAATAAAAAAATATTTTTTTCTAATTGTAAAAAAATAAAAAATTCCAAAAATATCTAAAAAAGTAAAAAAATTAAAATTTTTAAATTTTTAAATTAATTTATTCTTAATTTGTAAACAAGTGCAGCAAAAAAACTCAACTGTTTAGGTGTAGCATTATCCCGTGAATAAAAAAATAAAAAAGTATTTTAAAAAATAAAAAATTTTAAATAACTAATTTTTTATTTTTGAATTTTTAAATTATATTATTAAATGTTTTTATTCAAATAATAAAAAATAAAGTCAAGCAATATCTAGTAAATAACAGATCTGTAAATTTATTATTTTTTTACAATTTTAGACTAAAAAAAATTTTTTCCAGTTGTAAAAAAATAAAAAATTCCAAAAATATCCAAAAAAGTAAAAAATTAAAAAATTAAAATTTTTAAATTTTTAAATTAATTTATTCTTAGTTTGTGAACAAGTGCAGCAAAAAAAAGTCAACTGTATAGGTGTAGCATTATCTAGTGAATAAAAAAATAAAAAATATTTTAAAAAAATTAAAAATTTCAAAAAACTAATTTTTTATTTTTGAATTTTTAAATTTTATTATTAAATTTTTTTATTTAAATAATAAAAAATAAAGTCCAGCAATATCTAGTAAACAATAGATCTATAAATTTATTATTTTTTTAATATTTAAAATAAAAAAAATATTTTTTCTAATTGTAAAAAAATAAAAAATTCCAAAAATATCTAAAAAGGTAAAAAAATTAAGATTATTAAATTTTTAAATTAATTTATTCTTAATTTGTGAACAAGTGCAGCGAAAAAAGTCTCGGTGTAGCATTATCCGGTGAATAAAAAAATAAAAAATATTTTTAAAAAAATAAAAAATTTTAAAAAACTAAATTTTTTATTTTTGAATTTTTAAATTATATTATTAAATGTTTTTTATTTAAATAATAAAAAAATAAAGTCCAGCAATATCTAATAAATAACAGATCTGTAAATTTGTTTTTTTAATATTTAAACTAAAAAATATATTTTTCTAATTTTAAAAATAAAAAATTCCAAAAATATCAAAAAAATAAAACATTTTAAATTTTAAAATTTTTAAATTAATTTATTCTTAATTAGTGAACAAGTGCAGCAAAAAAAAGTCAACTGTTTAGGTGTAGCATTATCCGGTGAATAAAAAAATAAAAAATATTTTTAAAAAAATAAAAAATTTTAAAAAACTAAATTTTTTATTTTTGAATTTTTAAATTATATTATTAAATGTTTTTTATTTAAATAATAAAAAAATAAAGTCCAGCAATATCTAGTAAATAACAGATCTGTAAATTTATTATTTTTTTACAATTTTAGACTAAAAAAAAAATTTTCCAGTTGTAAAAAAATAAAGAATTCCAAAAATATCCAAAAAAGTAAAAAATTAAAAAAATTAAAATTTTTAAATTTTTAAATTAATTTATTCTTAGTTTGTGAACAAGTGCAGCAATAAAAAGTCAACTGTCTAGGTGTAGCATTATCCGGTGAATAAAAAATAAAAAATATTTTAAAAAAATTAAAAATTTTAAAAAACTAAATTTTTTATTTTTGAATTTTTAAATTTTATTATTAAATGTTTTTTATTTAAATAATAAAAAATAAAGTCCAGCAATATCTAGTAAACAAATGATCTATAAATTTATTATTTTTTTAATATTTAAAATAAAAAAATATTTTTTTCTAATTGTAAAAAAATAAAAAATTCCAAAAATATCTAAAAAAGTAAAAAATTAAAATTTTTAAATTTTTAAATTAATTTATTCTTAATTTGTAAACAAGTGCAGCAAAAAAACTCAACTGTTTAGGTGTAGCATTATCCCGTGAATAAAAAAATAAAAAAGTATTTTAAAAAAATAAAAAATTTTAAATAACTAAATTTTTTATTTTTGAATTTTTAAATTATATTATTAAATGTTTTTTATTTAAATAATAAAAAAATAAAGTCCAGCAATATCTAATAAATAACAGATCTGTAAATTTGTTTTTTTAATATTTAAACTAAAAAATATATTTTTCTAATTTTAAAAATAAAAAATTCCAAAAATATCAAAAAAATAAAACATTTTAAATTTTAAAATTTTTAAATTAATTTATTCTTAATTAGTGAACAAGTGCAGCAAAAAAAAGTCAACTGTTTAGGTGTAGCATTATCCGGTGAATAAAAAAATAAAAAATATTTTTAAAAAAATAAAAAATTTTAAAAAACTAAATTTTTTATTTTTGAATTTTTAAATTATATTATTAAATGTTTTTTATTTAAATAATAAAAAAATAAAGTCCAGCAATATCTAGTAAATAACAGATCTGTAAATTTATTATTTTTTTACAATTTTAGACTAAAAAAAAAATTTTCCAGTTGTAAAAAAATAAAGAATTCCAAAAATATCCAAAAAAGTAAAAAATTAAAAAAATTAAAATTTTTAAATTTTTAAATTAATTTATTCTTAGTTTGTGAACAAGTGCAGCAATAAAAAGTCAACTGTCTAGGTGTAGCATTATCCGGTGAATAAAAAAATAAAAAATATTTTAAAAAAATTAAAAATTTTAAAAAACTAAATTTTTTATTTTTGAATTTTTAAATTTTATTATTAAATGTTTTTTATTTAAATAATAAAAATAAAGTCCAGCAATATCTAGTAAACAAATGATCTATAAATTTATTATTTTTTTAATATTTAAAATAAAAAAATATTTTTTCTAATTGTAAAAAAATAAAAAATTCCAAAAATATCTAAAAAAGTAAAAAAATTAAAATTTTTAAATAATCCACCTGGTGGAGCAGACAACAACAATGATAACCCACCCCAGAGGAGAGTTTTGGCTTCCTATACCTTTGCCAATCCTAGACATTGTGGAAGCAGCATCTTGGCTCCAAATGTCAATGCAAACAATTTTGAACTTAAGCCGTAACTCATCACTTTGGTTCAGAACAATTGCTCTTTTGGTGGAGGAGCACTTGAAGACCCGCACCAACACTTATCCACCTTCTTGAGGATATGCAACACTGTCAAAACTAATGGTGTGCCTCCTGACAGTTACAAATTGATGCTTGACAAACCCCGTTTTGACGGTTTATCTTGTATTAATTTTAAGAGATTGTATGACCTTTTACCCACATTTATTCAATGAAATAGCATGGTTTTGTGATTGTCTCCTTATTTGTGCTTAGATGTGAAAACATGCTTTTCAACCCTTAATTTGATGGTTTTAATCTCCCTTTGATTCCACTAGATGCCTTGATATGTTTGTTAGTGATTTCAGATTGAAAAGGCTAGGAATGGATCAAAGGAGTGAAGAGGGAAAGCATGCAAAGTGGAGAAATCATGAAAAGTCACAGAAGTTGGACTCGCCCATGGACGCGCGCGCGCACCTGGCGCTTGCGCGCACCTGCGAATTACCCCATGGACGCGTACGCGTGCTGTGCGCGTACGCGTCGCTGCTGGTTTATGATTTTTTAATGAATTCGCAACCAACGAATTCTGAAGGGTTGTGGGGCCCAATTGCAACCAACTTTGGCGCCAAAAATGCTATTTAAAGCCAAGGATTGAAGACCAAAGGGGAGAATCTCACATTCCAACTCATACACACACATTAGGATTAGTTTAGAAGTAGTCTCTAGAGAGAGAAGCTCTCACTTCTCTCTAGAATTAGGATTAGGATTAGGTTTAGTTCTTAGATTTAGATTTAGATTCATCTTCTTCTACTTCTCTCTTCTCAATTTCTTTGTAGTTATATTCATGCTTCTTCTATTCTTTTGTTGTAATTTCCTTTATGTTGTTCTTACATTTTGTTGTAGATCTAGTATTGCTCCTTCCATTTTCTTCCAATTCAATAAAAGGTAAATCATAATAATTGTGTTTCTTTTGATTTGTTGTTGTTTAATTCCTTGCAATTGAGTAGTGTAGATTTACTTCTCTTGCAATTTTACTATGCTTTCCTTTTATGCCTTCCAAGTGTTTGATGAAATGCTTGGTTGGATTTTAGAGTAGGATTTTATACTCTTGGCTTGGAAAGGTAACTTAGGACCTCTTGAGTTACTAATGTCCAAGAGATTGATGATTGGGAGCCATTGACTCTAGTTCTCACTAATTGAATTAGTGGAGAGTTAGGACGTATGGACTAGGATTAATATAGCTCATTTGACTTTCCTTTACTACTAGTTAGAGGATGACTTAATGAGATTAATCCTTGCCAATTCTCATATTGTGGTTAGTGATTAGGATAGAGATCCTTGACCACCAACCCTTGCCAAGACCTTTTTAGGCCTTAGTTTACTTTCTTGCCATTTATCTTTCATGCTTCATATCAAAACCCCAAAATAACTCAACCAATAACAAGACACTTTATTGTAATTCCTAGGGAGAACGACCCGAGGTTTCAATACTTCGGTTTATAAATTTTAGGGGTTTGTTTTAGTGACAAACAACTTTTTGTATGAAAGGATTATTGCTTGGTTTAGAAACTATACTTTGCAACGAGAATTCATTTGTGAATTCTAAACCATCAAAAATCCAATCGTCAATGCTATTCCCATTCTCTCTCAGGGACAAGGCTACTCAATGGTTGGAGTCGTTTCCAAGGGACAGCATCAATAACTGGGATGATCTGGTAACCAAGTTCCTTGCCAAGTTTTATCCACCCTAGAGAATTATAAGGTTGAAGGCTGAGGTACAAACATTCACACAAATGGAGGCTGAACCTATTTATGAGGCATGGGAGAGGTACAAAGCTCTAGTCAGAAAATGCCCCCTGCCATGTTTAATGAATGGGAGAAGCTGCAAAACTTCTATGAAGGCTTAACATTGAAATCCCAGGAAGCTTTGGATCATTCGGCTGGAGGTTCCTTGCAACTCATGAAAACTGCAGAGGAGGCTCAAGAACTTATTGATATGGTGGCTAACAACCAATATTTCTTTGCTCATCAAAGAAGCCGCCAACCATCACAAAGAAGAGGAGTAATGGAGCTAGAAGGAGTGGATTCAATCCTGGCTCAAAACAAATTAATGCAGCAGCAAATTCAACAACAATTTGAGCAAATGACCAAGAGGATTGATGGCCTCCAAGTTGCAGCAGTTAATACTAGCCAACCATCAATCACATGGGGGCAAAATGAAGAAACTCAAGAGGAGCAGCAGCAGGAACAAGTCCAGTACATGCATTCAAGTCCAAATGAATTCTATGGTGATACTTACAACCCCTCATGGAAGAATCACCCCAACCTCAGATGGGGAGACACTCACAACCAAAACCAACAACCATGGCAGAGAAACTCAAACCAAAACAACCCAAGAAATAATCAAAATTTCAACCAGCAGCAAACAAACCAAAATACTTATAGAAAACCTCAAAACAACTACCCCAATCCCAACCAGTACCAACCCACTAACCAACCTACCAACCAAAATGCTTATCATCCACCAACCACAGCTCATAACCCACCACAAGCACCACCTGAACCCCAAAGACTCACCAACTTGGAGACCATGATAGAAAAAATGATGAAACTCCAGGAAATAACAAACAAAAACCATGAGGCATCCATAAAGAGCCTAGAAAGGCAGATCAGGCAAATCTCCAAGCAAATTTCTGTTGAGAGACCTTCAAGCTCACTGCCTAGTGACACAATCCCAAATCCCAAGGAGGAATGCAAGGCAATACAATTAAGGAGTGGGAGAACATTGATGAGCAACAATGACACTACAAAGAAGCAAACAGAGAGCATCAAAGAACAAACAGAGGATGAGAAGCAAACAAAAGCAGATCAAGCTAAGGAGCAAGTTGTGGTGCCAAACAAAAGCACTGAGAAACTCAAAGAACAGGACAACCAGCCACATAGCTCAAGGGAAATGACTCAGAGTCAACAGCAAGTAAGGAAAAACAGCACAACTCCACTGCCTTATCCCCAGAGGTTCAACAAGGAAGTTAAGGACCAACATTTCCACAAATCCCTTGAGACTTTCAAGAAGCTGGAAATCAATATTCCTTTGGCTGAAGCACTTGAGCAAATGCCTCTGTATGCCAAATTTTTAAAGGAGCTTATCAACAAGAAAAGAAGTTGGGATGAGAAGGAAATCGTATTACTCACTAAGGAATACAGAATCTTGATTCAAAAAGGGCTTCCTCCCAAGCTTGAGGACCCAGGGAGTTTCTTGTTGCCTTGCACCATTGGGGAAGTGACCATCACTAAAGCAATGTGCGATCTCAGAGCAAGTATTAATTTGATACCGTTCTCCCTGGTAAAAAAACTGCATATAGAGGAAGTCAAACCAGTACAAATGTCTCTGGAGCTGGTAGATAAGTCAATGGTATACCCCAGGGGTGTAATTGAAAATCTTTTGGTCAAGGTGGACAGTTTTATATACCCTGCTGATTTTGTGGTTCTGGATTCAAACGAGGATGATGGTGACTCTGTTATATTGGGAAGGCCATTCTTGGCCACTGCTAGAGCTATCATAGACATAGAGGAAGGGAAATTAACCCTCAGGATGCATGATCAAAGTGTCACTCTGAAGGTACTACCAGAGGCACAATTTAGCAAGGAGAAGAAAGACTATATGAAAATTGACAAGGGAAAGTCACAGTTGAAGGAAGAAAATGACAAGAAGAGTCAAGGCAACATCCCAAAGATAAGAGTTGTACAGATTGAAGAACGAGCCCAAGAGGACATTGGAGTATTGGCCACTGAGAAGAAAAGTCCCCAAATGAAACCCAAGGCCAGAAAAGAAAGATCAACAAAAGGAAAGATGAAAGGCAGAAACAAGACAAAAAGGGGTTGGAAGAATAGGAAGATCCCAACAGAGGGGTTGTCCAAAGGTGACAAAGTGCAACTGATATATCAACAGTTGGGGGCAAACCAACAAACTGAGGACTACTACACTGTCAACAACATACTTTCATTAGAGCATGCTGAAATTGAACACCAGAAAACAAAGAAGAGAATCACAGTCAGGGGAGACAAATTGAGGCTCTACAAGCACCAACCACCATAAAAGAAAGCCTCAATGTCAAGCTAATGACAAAAAAAGAGCGCTCCATGGGAGGCAACCCATGTTTTAAAATTCATGTCACTTTAAATTCAATAAGTTATGATCATTTGAGCATGAATTTTTTTTTTCTTTCATGAACAGGTCCATTAACTGCATGCATTATTTGAAAC
The DNA here is from genome assembly GCF_003086295.3 of Arachis hypogaea. Classification (NCBI taxonomy): domain Eukaryota; kingdom Viridiplantae; phylum Streptophyta; class Magnoliopsida; order Fabales; family Fabaceae; genus Arachis; species Arachis hypogaea. Next base: position 58,521,229 of record NC_092045.1, read on the forward strand.
ATATGCTGAGAATCCTAAGTTTGGTGTGCTTCAAGCACATTAAACCAATGTTACAGACAATTTTGTTTTACATGCTTAAAGTGTTTAACAAAGCATATGGCCAAACACTAAGTTTGGTGTGCACATAGGTTCATGAAAAAAATTGGAAATTCATGCATTTATAATCATACAATTGTTATTTTCCAAAATCTTATAAATAAAAAAAAAATTCTTTTTTGGTAATGAAGGCATCAATTGTGATGCACCCTTTGTCAAGAAACAAGTTTGGTGTTCATCGAACTTTGATGCACCGATTTAGAGATACAATTGATCCTTCATGAAAAAAAAAGGGAAAAAGAAGAAAGTATGATGAAAACAATTCTTATAAACATTTAAGTGTGACATTGAGATTTCACTAATTGGAGGAAGGGACATTTATTGACCAAACCTTAAGTTTGGTGTCCTCCAAGGAAAGTCACGGTTTAAATGAATATAAGGATTGATGATTAGTATAATGTTAATAAAAGAAACACTCTAGCCATGGTTGGATAAGCTAATGTGTGTTGTCTTGTTGTGATGATTAGGTAGTCAAAGAATCTTCAATGAAAGAGACAAGACAAAGGAAAGCATAGCATGAGGACAAAATCTCATCACATCAAAAAGAGAATCTGCACGGCAAAGACAATTGATGAAGCAAGTTTTGTCTTCATTCATCCTTACATGCACACCTTTGATTCACATAGTATCCAATTGCATCCTAGCCTTTCATTGCTCATTTAAATAACACACCTCCTTCAAGCCATGCACATGACCAAATCCTTGCACTCCAACCTTGTAAACTTCATTCCCTTCATCACTTCTCAATATAATAAGCTCAGCCTCAAACTTTCTCTTACTCCATACACACATAAAAATCTCCAACACTCTTCACTCCTTCTTAAAGCTCATGGCCTCTTCTTCAAAAACCAAACGAAGAAAAGGAAAAGAGCCTATGGTGGAGGAGAGCACCCCTGAATATGACCGATGGAGATTCAGATCTTCATACCATCAATTTCAAATGGAGTGGATGAACGACAAGAAGATCTATCCAGAAATTCCATTCTTATTTCCGGATGATGGATGTCAAGAAATGAAGAACAAAATTCAAAAGAGGAGGTGGGAAGAACTTGCATCACCAGCCACCCGAATCAATGCCAATATTATAAGAGAGTTTTATGCAAATATCCCAAGACTTGACATGCGTGAGCCCCCAACATACAAGAGCTATGTGCGGGGAGTGGAAGTAGATTTTAGCTCGGATGCAATCAAGAAAGTCTTGGGGCTAAAGTCAGTCCGCTTTAGTGAACCAGGATACCAACAAAGATTGAATGAAGATCAGGATTATGATGAGATTGCTAGGGATATTTGTCTGGAGAACGCTGAATGGGAAGGAGATGACAGAAATAAATATAAGTATTTGAAGAGATGTAACCTCACCCCGGAAGCAAAAGGATGGTATGAGCTGATGAAAAGATCAATTCTGGGCACAGTAAACACCTCAGAAGTTAACAGGGAGAGAGCTGTGATGTTGCATTGCATCATGGTGGGAGGAGAGATCAAAGTTCATGAGATCCTTGCAAAAGATATCCAATGGGTTGCTGAGAAGAATTCGGCCGGGTCTTGGTTGTACTACCCAAGTACCATTTGGAGGTTGTGTGTGAAGGCTAAAGTACCAATGGAAGATGAGAATCCAAAGTGGATAAGCCAAGGCCTGCCCATAACCATTGAAAGAATGACAATGGCTCCAGAAGCACATCAAGGCCGAAGACCACATGGAAGAAGGCAAAGAGAAGAACCAATGGAAGAAGATGAGCTACACCTAGAAGAAGAACCACAAGAGGAGGAGGAACAGCCGCACTTTTTCCCACATGGCAATATGGATATGACTCAAATGCAAGAAGCAATTGGAAGATTGTCACACCAATACACAAGAATTCAAGAAAGGCAAGAAGAGTACCATTCACAATACTTGAAGCATCAACAAGAACAAAAAGAATGGCAGCTGAAAATGATGAACCAACAAAATGAGTTTGAGTCAAAATTCATTGCGATGCAAGAGGAGCATGCCTTTCAATCTCATGAGGCATTTGGGAAGTTAGCACAAATGCAGGCCGAGACCATGAGGGCTCTCAATGAGTTTACAACCCTCCAAGATGCAAGATATGAAGTCCAAGCCGATTACAACATTAATAGTCAAATCAAACTGAACTATATTGGGGAACATCTGCACAACATGGATCCAGCATTCCCAACATATGATGAGTTCTTCAAAAAGAAAAGTGAAATAGAAGCAAACAAAGCCATGAGCCTTGAAGATAGAGTAGAGGAGACGATGAATAAAGTTGGGTTCTGGCGGGGTCAACAGACAACAAACATGGAACAGGGAACATCAACAACCAAGTATATGAAAGAAGAAAGAAAAAGCATGACAAATAAAAGGTGGACTTGCTCCTTATTCATCACTACAAAGAAAAAGCATGCATTCTGTCTGTCTGTTTGAAGTGTCCTTGCATCTTTAAGTTGTCATTTCAATAGTCTTTGCATTATGTTTGTTTATCTTAAAATAAGTAAGCTAGTTTAAGTTTGTGCTTGTGTGTTTGCTTCCACTTGACTAAAAGCATGTTTTGTCCCCTGCATCTTTAAATCAATAAAAGAAATTTTTGAATGTGAAGTAAGATAGTCTCTATTAGATAGAAGTAGAATAATAGTAAGTGGTGGTATGTGTGTGATTGTATAATAGCTCACTTTTAGTGAATAAAGAGCTAGGATATCTCCTTCCAAGTATAGAGTGACCTACTGTCTATGGATCTCAATTAAATAAAGATCCTTGGTAAGAAAGAAAAACAAAAAGAAAGAAAGAAAAGAGATAGCCAAAAGGTGGCAGAGAAAAGAAAAGGAAACAAAAAGAAACAAAGCTGGACACCAATAGCTTGAACTTTAAAATATATGCCTGTGGTGTCTTTGTACTAGGATCTGCTTGGATTAGTAAGCTCTTTGGAGTGCTTCAACACTTGTTGACTTGGATTAACTAATCCGGGATCATCAGCTGAAAGTTCACTATCAAGAGCAACCTAACTACAAGGCATTTAGTAACCCAAAGAGGTGCTGGGCATCAATGTTAAAAAGGGAATGTGAGCCAAGTGTCTATGGTGAATAATGTGTCAAGAATGCAGAAAAGAAAATGAACTTGCTACACATGACACTCAATTAAAGCTTTTGAAAAAAAGTAAATAGCCAAGGATAAAGGAATAATGAGAGGTCATAGCAGTATGTTACTTGAAACTTGAAGGAGACTTTCTAGGCCTAAGAATCAATAAGAAGTGAGTGTTTGCATATCCACACAAAACCCCATAAACTACCAATAACATTCTTCTAGCATGAGCATCCTCTTCCATTTCATTCTTTCTTCTTAATAATTCATTTCTTGCTTGGGGACAAGCAAGCTTTAAGTTTGGTGTTGTGATGACAAGTCATCTTAGCCTAGTTTTACTAGTCTCTTTCTTTTGTTTTCAATTGAATTATGCACTTTCTTGAGGCCTAAGCAAGCTAATTTGGGTAGATTTTCATGCTTCCTTTGATTGAATCAACCATAGATAAATTCATGCTTTTTCATGAGACTTGATGCCATAATGGTTGCATATTAGGACAGAATGAACATCTCATGATTTTGAGCATAGCTTTGATGTGTTTGGTTGGTTAATGATAGGTGAAGAAAGCTTGGAGAAAGGTTGAAGTAAGAAGGAATGGCTAGAAACTAAGAGAGGACAATGAAACAAATGAAATTGAACCAGGAAGTATAAAGTTGGACTTGAAGTTAGCCCTCAAACTTTAGCACAAACTTTTGGGTGAAAAGTTAGCCTCAAAGTTAGCCCCCTAACTTGAAGGCTAACGTGAGAATTGAAAATTTCACCCAGGGCTAGCCAACGTTTGCGCCAACGTTAGTCCCCTAACTTGGAGGCTAACGTTGGCATGAAAAATATACTCCAGGGCTAGCCAACGTTTGCGCCAACGTTAGCCCCCTAACTTGGAGGCTAACGTTGGCGCCATTGGTGCATGAGGAAGGGCCAACGTTGGAGCTCAAGTTAGACCCCTAACTTTGGCACCAACGTTGGCATCAGTAAAATTGGGCTATCTGATATGAAAAGTTTGAGCTCAAGTTAGACCCCTAACGTTGGCTCAAACTTTTACTCCAACTTCTATAAAAATTCAATCCAGTTCAATTGGTTCACTTTGGTTCCTCTCCAAACTCCAAAGAGCAATCAACCAAGGCCTCTTTCAACCCAATCCTACCAAGAGCAAAGGCCCAATTCAGGGCTTGAAGATCATTTGAAGAAAGTGTATAAATAGGATAGAATTCAAGTTATTCAGGGAGCTTCCTTTCTTTTAGTTTTTCAGAGAGCTTTCCTTTTGAATTTTAGATATAGAGTGAGCTTTAATTTCCTAGTTTGGGGAAGGAGAATTCCATTTTCTTCCTCTTAGTTTTATTGCTTTCAATTTCAATTACAACTGTCTTGGAGAATTGAAGGAATTCTGTTTCAATCTCATCCTTGGATCTTTCTGTTTCTTTACTGCTTAATTGAATTTAATTTTCTGTTAATTGCTCTTCATCTAATTTCTTTGCAATTTACGTTTCCCTTGCAATTGTTCTTGTTGGATCTAGGAAGGCATTGAGATCTAGACTTGGTTTTCTAGTCTCTTGGGTCCTGAGATCCAGATTTCCCATTTACTTTTCTGTTTAAGATCCGGTTTGATCCAAGTCATTTTCTACTTTTCTGCTTGTTGCAATTTTACTTTTCCTTGTTTAATTTCTGCAAATCCAACTCCCAATTCCCTTTATAATTCAAGCCATTTACATTTCTTGCATTTTAAGATTTTGCAATTTACATTTCTTGCGTTCTAAGTTTCTGCCATTTAATTTCTTGTTCTTTAAGATTCAGCACTTTAATTCCCGCTCTCTTTAATTTCATGCCAATTCCCCATTCCCTTTATTTTCTATGCAAATTTAAATTCTGCAAATCACAAATCACTCAACCAAATCTTGATTCGCTTGACTAAATCAACCACTAAACTAAAATTGCTCAATCCTTCAATCCCTGTGGGATCGACCTCACTCCTGTGAGTTTTTATTACTTGATGCGACCCGGTGCACTTGCCGGTTAGATTTGTGTGTTTTGGGAGAAATTTATTTTTCCACCAAAATATCTCATCACCAGCAATATCTAGTAAATAACAGATCTGTAAATTTATTATTTTTTTACAATTTTAGACTAAAAAAAATTTTCTAGTTGTAAAAAAATAAAGAATTCCAAAAATATCCAAAAATATCCAAAAAATAAAAAATTTATATTTTAAATTTTTTAAATTAATTTATTCTTAATTTGTGAACAAGTGCAGCAAAAAAAGTCAACTGTCTAGGTGTAGCATTATTCGGTGAATAAAAAATTAAAAATATTTTTGAAAAAATTAAAAATTTAAAAAAACTAAATTTTTTTTTTGAATTTTTAAATTATATTATTAAATGTTTTTTATTTAAATAATAAAAAATAAAGTCCAACAATATCTAGTAAACAACAGATCTGTAAATTTATTATTATTTTAATATTTAAACTAAAAAAAATATTTTTTTCTAATTGTAAGAAATAAAAAATTCCAAAAATATCCAAAAAGTAAAAAAATTAAAATTTTTAAATTTTTAAATAAATTTATTCTTAATTTGTGAACAAGTGCAGCAAAAAAAGTGAATTGTCTAGGTGTAGCATTATCCGGTGAATAAAAAAATAAAAAATATTTTTAAAAAAATAAAAAACTTAAAAAAACTAAATTTTTTATTTTTGAATTTTTAAATTATATTATTAAATGTTTTTTATTTAAATAATAAAAAATAAAGTCCAGCAATATCTAATAAATAACAGATCTGTAAATTTCTTATTTGTTTTAATATTTAAACTAAAAAATATATTTTTCTAATTGTAAAAAAATAAAAATTCCAAAAATATCGAAAAAATAAAAAATTTTAAATTTTAAAATTTTTAAATTAATTTATTCTTTATTTGTGAACAAGTGCAGCAAAAAAAAAGTCAATTGTTTAGTTGCAGCATTATCCCGTGAATAAAAAATAAAAAATATTTTAAAAAAATAAAAAATTTTAAAAAACTAAATTTTTGATTTTTGAATTTTTAAATTATATTATTAAATGTTTTTATTTAAATAATAAAAAAATAAAGTCCAGCAATATCTATTAAATAACAGATCTATAAATTTGTTATTTTTTTACAATTTTAGACTAAAAAAAAATTTTTCCAGTTGTAAAAAAAATAAAGAATTCCAAAAATATCCAAAAAGTAAAAAAGTTAAAAAAATTAAAATTTTTAAATTTTTAAATTAATTTTTTCTTAATTTGTGAACAAGTGCAGCAAAAAAAAAGTCAACTGTTTAGGTGTAGCATTATCCGGTGAATAAAAAAATAAAAATATTCTTTAAAAAATTAAAAATTTTAAAAAACTAAATTTTTGAATTTTGAATTTTTAAATTTTATTATTAAATGTTTTTTATTTAAATAATAAAAAAATAAAGTCCAGCAATATCTAGAAAACAACATATCTGTAAATTTATTATTTTTTAATATTTAAACTAAAAAAAATATTTTTTTCTAATTGTAAAAAAAATAAAAAATTCCAAAAATATCCAGAAAATAAAAAAATTAAAATTTTTAAATTTTTAAATTAATTTATTCTTAATTTGTGAACATGTGCAGCAAAATAAAGTCAACTGTTTAGGTGTAGCATTATCCGGTGAATAAAAAATAAAAAATATTTTTTAAAAAATAAAAAATTTTAAAAAACTAAATTTTTTATTTTTGAATTTTTAAATTATATTATTAAATGTTTTTTATTTAAAGAATAAAAAAATAAAGTCCAGCAATATCTAATAAATAACAGATCTGTAAATTTGATATTTTTTTCATATTTAAACTAAAAAAATATTTTTTTTCTAATTGTAAAAAAATAATAAATTCCAAAATAATCTAGAAAAGAAAAAATTTTAAATTTTAAAATTTTAAAATTAATTTATTCTTAATTTGTGAACAAGTGCAGCAAAAAAAAAGTCAACTGTTTAGGTGTCGCATTATCCGGTGAATAAAAAAATAAAAAATATTTTAAAAAAATAAAAAATTTTAAAAAACTAAATTTTTTATTTTTGAATATTTAAATTATATTATTAAATGTTTTTTATTTAAATAATAAAAAAATAAAGTCCAGCAATATCTAGTAAATAACAGATCTGTAAATTTATTATTTTTTTACAATTTTAGACTAAAAAAATTTTCCAGTTGTAAAAAAATAAAGAATTCCAAAAATATCCAAAAAGTAAAAAAGTAAAAAATTAAAATTTTTAAAATTAATTTTTTCTTAATTTGTGAACAAGTGCAGCAAAAAAAGTCAAATGTTTAGGTATAGCATTATCCGGTGAATAAAAAAATAAAAAATATTTTTTAAAAAATTAAAAATTTTAAAAAACTAAATTTTTTATTTTTGAATTTTTAAATTTTATTATTAAGTGTTTTTTATTTAAATAATAAAAAAATAAAGTCCAGAAATATCTAGTAAACAACACATCTGTAAATTTATTATTTTTTAATATTCAAACTAAAAAAAATATTTTTTTCTAATTGTAAAAAAATAAAAAATTCCAAAAATATCCAGAAAATAAAAAAATTAAAATTTTTAAATTTTTAAATTAATTTATTCTTAATTTGTGAACATGTGCAGCATAATAAAGTCAACTGTTTAGGTGTAGCATTATCCGGTGAATAAAAAATAAAAAATATTTTTTAAAAAATTAAAAATTTTAAAAAACTAAATTTTTTATTTTTGAATTTTTAAATTATATTATTAAATGTTTTTTATTTAAAGAATAAAAAAATAAAGTCCAGCAATATCTAGTAAACAACAGATCTATAAATTTATTATTTTTTTAATATTTAAACTAAAAAATATTTTTTTCTAATGGCAAAAAATATAAAATTCCAAGAATATCCAAAAAATAAAAAATTTTAAATTTTGAATTTTTAAATTAATTTATTCTTAATTTGTGAACAAGTGCAGCAAAAAAAAGCCAACTGTTTAGGTGTAGCATTATCCGATGAATAAAAAATAAAAAAAAATTTTAAAATATAAAATATTTTAAAAAACTAAATTTCTTATTTTTGAATTTTTAAATTATATTATTAAATAGTTTTTATTTAAATAATAAAAAAGATAAAGTTCAGCAATATCTAGTAAACAACAGATCTATAAATTTATTATTTTTTTAATATTTAAACTAAAAAATATTTTTTTTTCTAATTGTAAAGAAAAAAAAATATCCAAAAAAGTAAAAAAATTAAAATTTTTAAATTTTTAAATTAATTTATTCTTAATTTGTGAACAGGTGCAGCAAAAAAAGTCAACTGTCTAAGTGTAGCATTATCCGGTGAATAAAAAAATAAAAATATTTTTAAAAAAATAAAAAATTTAAAAAAACTAAATTTTTATTTTTGAATTTTTAAATTAGATTTTTAAATGTTTTTTATTTAAATAATAAAAAAATAAAGTCCAACAATATCTAATAAATAACAGATCTGTAAATTTGTTATTTTTTTAATATTTAAACTAAAAAAATATTTTTTGTAATTGTAAAAAAATAAAAAAGTCCAAAAGTATCAAAAAAATATAAAATTTTAAATTTTAAATTTTTTAAATTAATTTATTCTTAATTTGTGAACAAGTGCAGCAAAAAAAAGTCAACTGTTTAGGTGTAGCATTATCCGGTGAATAAAAAAATAAAAAATATTTTTTAAAAAATTAAAAATTTCAAAAAATTAAATTTTTTATTTTTGAATTTTTAAATATTATTAGTAAATGTTTTTTATTTAAATAATAAAAAAATAAAGTCCAGCAATATCTAGTAAACCACAGATCTATAAATTTATTATTTTTTAATATTTAAACTAAAAAAAATATTTTTTTCTAATTGTAAAAAAATAAAAAATTCCAAAAATATCTAGAAAAGTAAAAAAATTAAAATTTTTAAAATTTTAAATTAATTTATTCTTAATTTGTGAACAAGTGCAGCAAAAAAAAGTCAACTGTCTAGGTGTAGCATTATCCGGTGAATAAAAAAATAAAGAATATTTTTAAAAAAATTAAAAATTTAAAAAAACTAAATTTTTTATTTTTGAATTTTTAAATTATATTATTAAATGTTTTTTATTTAAATAATAAAAAAATAAAGTCCAGCAATATCTAGTAAACAACAGATCTATAAATTTATTATTTTTTAATATTTAAACTAAAAAAATATTTTTTTCTAATTGTAAAGAAATAAAAAATTCCAAGAATATCTAAAAAATAAAAAAATTTAAATTTTAAATTTTTTAAATTAATTTATTCTTAATTTGTGAACAAGTGCAGCAAAAAAAGTCAACTCTTTAGGTGTAGCATTATCCGGTAAATAAAAAATAAAAACTTAAAAAAAATATTTTAAAAAACTAAATTTCTTATTTTTCAGTTTTTAAATTATATTATTAAATGTTTTTTATTTAAATAAGAAAAAAAATAAAGTCCAGCAATATCTAGTAAATAACAGATCTGTAAATTTATTATTTTTTTAATATTTAAACTAAAAAAATATTTTTTCTAATTGTAAAAAAATAAAAAATTCCAAAAATATCCAAAAAATTAAAATTTTAAAATTTTAAAATTAATTTATTCTTAATTTGTAAACAAGTGCAGCAAAAAAGGTCAACTGTCTAAATGTAGCATTATCCGGTGAATAAAAAAATAAAAAATATTTTTAATAAAATTAAAATATTTAAAAAACTAACTTTTTATTTTTCAATTTTTAAATTATATTATTAAATGTTTTTTATTTAAATTATAAAAAAATAAAGTCCAACAATATATAGTAAACAACAGATCTGTAAATTTATTATTTTTTTAATATTTAAACTAAAAAAATATTTTTTCTAATTGTAAAAAAATAAAAAATTCCAAAAATATCCAAAAAATAAAAAATTTTAAATTTTAAAATTTTTAAATTAATTTATTCTTAATTTGTGGACAAGTGCAGCAAAAAAAAGTCAACTGTTTAGGTGTAGCATTATCCGGTGAATAAAAAAATAAAAAATATTTTTAAAAAAATTAAAAATTTTAAAAAAATAATTTTTTATTTTTGAATTTTTAAATTATATTATTAAATGTTTTTTATTTAAATAATAAAAAATAAAGTCCAGCAATATCTAGTAAACAACAGATTTGTAAATTTATTATTTTTTTACAATTTTAGAGTAAAAGAAAATTTTTTCCAGTTGTTTAAAAATAAATAATTCCAAAAATATCCAAAATATAAAAAATTTAAATTTTAAATTTTTTAAATTAATTTATTCTTTATTTGTGAACAAGTGCAGCAAAAAACGTCAACTGTCTAGGTGTAGCATTATCCGGTGAATAAAAAAATAAAAATTATTTTTAAAAAAAATAAAAATTTAAAAAAACTAAATTTTTTATTTTTGAATTTTTAAATTTTATTATTAAATGTTTTTTATTTAAATAATAAAAAATAAAGTCTAGCAATATCTAGTAAACAACAGATCTGTAAATTTATTATTTTTTAAATATTTAAACTAAAAAAATATTTTTTCTAATTGTAAAAAAATAAAAAATTCCAAAAATATCCAAAAAATAAAAAATTTTAAATTTTAAAATTTTTAAATTAATTTATTCTTAATTTGTGGACAAGTGCAGCAAAAAAAAGTCAACTGTTTAGGTGTAGCATTATCCGGTGAATAAAAAAATAAAAAATATTTTTAAAAAAATTAAAAATTTTAAAAAAATAATTTTTTTATTTTTGAATTTTTAAATTATATTATTAAATGTTTTTTATTTAAATAATAAAAAAATAAAGTCCAGCAATATCTAGTAAACAACAGATTTGTAAATTTATTATTTTTTTACAATTTTAGAGTAAAAGAAAATTTTTTCCAGTTGTTTAAAAATAAATAATTCCAAAAATATCCAAAATATAAAAAAATTTAAATTTTAAATTTTTTAAATTAATTTATTCTTTATTTGTGAACAAGTGCAGCAAAAAAAGTCAACTGTCTAGGTGTAGCATTATCCGGTGAATAAAAAAATAAAAATTATTTTTAAAAAAAATAAAAATTTAAAAAAACTAAATTTTTTATTTTTGAATTTTTAAATTTTATTATTAAATGTTTTTTATTTAAATAATAAAAAATAAAGTCTAGCAATATCTAGTAAACAACAGATCTGTAAATTTATTATTTTTTAAATATTTAAACTAAAAAAATATTTTTTTTCTAATTGTAAAAAATAAAAAAATTCCAAAAATATCCAAAAAATAAAAAAATTTAAATTTTAAATTTTTTAAATTAATTTATTCTTAATTTGAGATCAAGTGCTGCGAAAAAATTCAACTCTTTAGGTGTAGGATTATCCAGTGAATAAAAAATAAAAAATATTTTTAAAAAAATAAAAAATTTTAAAAAACTAAATTTCTTATTTTTGATTTTTAAAATTTTATTTTTAATTTTTTATTTAAATAATAAAAAAAGTCCAACAATATCTAGTAAACAACAGATCTATAAATTTATTATTTTTTTACAATTTTAGACTAAAAAAATTTTTTTCCAGTTGTAAAAAAATAAAGAATTCCAAAAATATCCAAAAAAGTAAAAAAGTAAAAAATTAAAATTTTTAAATTTTTAAATTAATTTATTCTTAATTTGTGAACAAGTGCAGCAAAAAAAATTCAACTGTCTAGGTGTAGCATTATCTGGTGAATAAAAAAATAAAAAATATTTTTAAAAAATTAAAAATTTAACAAAACTAAATTTTTTATTTTTGAATTTTTAAATTATATTATTAAATGTATTTTATTTAAATAATCAAAAAATAAAGTCCAGCAATATCTAATAAATAACAGATCTATAAATTTGTTATTTTTTAATATTTAAACTAAAAAATATATTTTTCTAATTGTAAAAAAATAAAAAATTCCAAAAATATCAAAAAAATAAAAAATTTTAAATTTTTAAATTTTTAAATTAATTTATTCTTAATTTGTGAACAAGTGCAGCAAAAAAAGTCAACTGTTTAGGAGTAGCATTATCCGGTGAATAAAAAAAATATTTTGAAAAAATAAAAAATTTTGAAAAACTAAATTTTTTATTTTTGAATTTTTAAATTATATTAATAAATGTTTTTATTTAAATAATAAAAAAATAAAGTCCAGCAATATCTATTAAATAACAGATCTGTAAATTTATTATTTTTTTACAATTTTAGACTAAAAAAAAATTTTTCCAGTTGTAAAAAAATAATGAATCCAAAAATATCCAAAAAGTAAAAAAGTAAAAAAATTAAAAATTTTAAATTTTAAATTAATTTTTTCTTAATTTGTGTACAAGTGCAGCAAAAAGAAGTCAACTGTCTAGGTGTAACATTATCCGGTGAATAAAAAATGAAAAATATTTTAAAAAAAATTAAAAATTTAAAAAAAATAAATTTTTTGTTTTTGAATTTTTAAATTATATTATTAAATGTTTTTTATTTAAATAATAAAAAAATAAAGTCCAGCAATATCTAGTAAACAACAGATCAGTAAATTTATTATTTTTTTAATATTTAAACAAAAAAAATATTTTTTTCTAATTGAAAAAAAATAAAAAATTCCAAAAATATTGAAAAAATAAAAAATTTTAAATTTTAAAATTTTAAAATTAATTTATTCTTAATTTGTGAACAAGTGCAGCAAAAAAAAGTCAATTGTTTAGGTGTAGCATTATCCGGTGAATAAAAAAATAAAAAATATTTTTAAAAAATAAAAAATTTTAAAAAACTAATTTTTTATTTTTGAATTTTTAAATAATATTATTAAATGTTTTTTATTTAAATAATAAAATAAAGTCCAGCAATATCTAGTAAATAACAGATCTGTAAATTTATTATTTTTTTACAATTTTAGAATAAAAAAATTTTTTCCAGTTGTAAAAAAATAAAGAATTCCAAAAATATCCAAAAATTAAAAAAGGAAAAAATTAAAATTTTTAAATTTTTAAATTAATTTTTTCTTAATTTGTGAACAAGTGCAGCAAAAAAAAGTCAACTGTTTAGGTGTAGCATTATCCGGTGAATAAAAAAATAAAAAATATTTTTTAAAAAATTAAAAATTTTAAAAAGCTAAATTTTTTATTTTTGAATTTTTAAATTATATTATTAAATGTTTTTTATTTAAATAATAAAAAATAAAGTCCAACAATATCTAGTAAACAACAGATCTATAAATTTATTATTTTTTTAATATTTAAACTATAAAAAATATTTTTTCTAATTGTAAAAAAATAAAAAATTCCAAAAATATCCAAAAAATTAAAATTTTTAAATTATTTTATTCTTAATTTGTGAACAAGTGCAGCAAAAAAAGTCAACTGTCTAGGTGTAGCATTTTCCGGTGAATAAAAAATGAAAAAATATTTTAAAAAAATTTAAAATTAAAAAAAAACTAAATTTTTTATTTTTGAATTTTTAAATTATATTATTAAATGTTTTTTATTTAAATAATAAAAAAGTAAAGTCCAGCAATATCTAGTAAACAACAGATCAGTAAATTTATTATTTTTTTAATATTTATACTAAAAAATATATTTTTTCTATTTGTAAGAAAATAAAAAATTTCAAAAATATCGAAAAAATAAAAAATTTTAAATTTTAAAATTTTTAAATTAATTTATTCTTAATTCGTGAACAAGTGCAGCAAAAAAAAGAGTCAACTGTTTAGGTCTAGCATTATCCGGTGAATAAAAAAATAAAAAATAATTTTAAAAAAATTAAAAATTTAAAAAAACTAAATTTTTTATTTTTGAATTTTTAAATTATATTATTAAATTTTTTTATTTAAATAATAAAAAAATAAAGTCCAGCAATATCTAATAAATAACAGATTTGTAAATTTGTTATTTTTTTAATATTTAAACTAAAAAATATATTTTTCTAATTGTAAAAAAATAAAAACTTCCAAAAATAACGAAAATATAAAAAATTTTAAATTTTAAAATTTTTAAATTAATTTATTCTTAATTTGTGAACAAGTGCAGCAAAAAAAGTCAACTCTTTAGGTGTAGGATTATCCGGTGAATAAAAAATAAAAAATATGTTTAAAAAAATAAAAAATTTTAAAAAACTAAATTTCTTATTTTTGAATTTTTAAATTATATTATTAAATGTTTTTTATTAAAATAATAAAAAAAGTCCAGCAATATCTAGTAAACAACAGATCTATAAATTTATTATTTTTTTACAATTTTAGACTAAAAATTTTTTTCCAGTTGTTAAAAAATAAAGAATTCCAAAAATATCCAAAAATATCCAAAAAATAAAAAATTTTAAATTTTCAATTATTTTAAATTAATTTATTCTTAATTTGTGAACAAGTGCAGCAAAAAAAATCAACTGTCTAGGTGTAGCATTATCCGGTGAATAAAAAATTAAAAAATATTTTTAAAAAAATTAAAAATTTAAAAAAACTAAATTTTTTATTTTTGAATTTTTAAATTATATTATTAAATGTTTTTTATTTAAATAATAAAAAAATAAAGTCCAGCAATATCTAGTAAACAACAGATCTGTAAATTTATTATTTTTTTAATATTTAAACTAAAAAAATATTTTTTCTAATTGTAAAAAATAAAAAATTACAAAAATATCCAAAAAATAAAAAAATTTTAAATTTTAAATTTTTTAAATTAATTTATTCTTAATTTGTGAACAAGTGTGGCAAAAAAAAGTCAACTCTTTAGGTGTAGGATTATCCGGTGAATAAAAATAAAAAATATGTTTAAAAAAATAAAAAATTTTAAAAAACTAAATTTCTTATTTTTGAATTTTTAAATTATATTATTAAATGTTTTTTATTTAAATAATAAAAAAAGTCCAGCAATATCTAGTAAACAACAGATCTGTAAATTTATTATTTTTTTACAATTTTAGACTAAAAATTTTTTTTTCCAGTTGTTAAAAAATAAAGAATTCCAAAAATATCCAAAAAATAAAAAATTTTAAATTTTAAATTTTTTAAATTAATTTATTCTTAATTTGTGAACAAGTGCAGCAAAAAAAGTCAACTGTCTAGGTGTAGCATTATCCGGTGAATAAAAAATTAAAAAATATTTTTTAAAAAATTAAAAATTAAAAAAACTAAATTTTTTATTTTTGAATTTTTAAATTATATTATTAAATAATTTTTATTTAAATAATAAAGAAATAAAGTCCAAGAATATCTAGTAAACAAGAGATCTGTAAATTTATTATTTTTTTAATATTTAAACTAAAAAAATATTTTTTTCTAATTCTAAAAAATAAAAAATTAAAAAAATATCCAAAAATAAAAAAATTTAAATTTTAAATTTTTTAAGTTAATTTATTCTTAATTTGTGAACAAGTGCGGCAAAAAAAGTCAATTCTTTAGGTGTAGGATTATCCGGTGAATAAAAAATTAAAAAATATTTTTAAAAAAATTAAAAATTTAAAAAAACTAAATTTTTTATTTTTGAATTTTTAAATTATATTATTAAATGTTTTTTAATTAAATAATAAAAAATAAAGTCCAACAATATCTAGTAAACAACAGATCTGTAAATTTATTATTTTTTAATATTTAAACTAAAAAAAATATTTTTTTCTAATTGTAAAAAATAAAAAATTCCAAAAATATCCAAAAAATAAAAAAATTTTAAATTTTAAATTTTTTAAATTAATTTATTCTTAATTTGTGAACAAGTGCGGCAAAAAAAGTCAACTCTTTAGGTGTAGGATTATCCGGTGAATAAAAAATTAAAAAATATTTTTAAAAAAGTTAAATATTTAAAAAAACTAAATTTTTTATTTTTGAATTTTTAAATTATATTATTAAATGTTTTTTATTTAAATAATAAAAAAATAAAGTCCAGCAATATCTAGTAAATAACAGATCTGTAAATTTATTATTTTTTAATATTTAAACTAAAAAAAATATTTTTTTCTAATTGTAAAAAATAAAAAATTACAAAAATATCCAAAAAATAAAAAAATTTAAATTTTAAATTTTTTAAATAAATTTATTCTTAATTTGTGATCAAGTGCGGCAAAAAAAGTCAACTCTTTAGGTGTAGGATTATCCGGTGAATAAAAAATTAAAAAATATTTTTAAAAAAGTTAAATATTTAAAAAAACTAAATTTTTTATTTTTGAATTTTTAAATTATATTATTAAATGTTTTTTATTTAAATAATAAAAAAATAAAGTCCAGCAATATCTAGTAAATAACAGATCTGTAAATTTATTATTTTTTAATATTTAAACTAAAAAAAATATTTTTTTCTAATTGTAAAAAATAAAAAATTCCAAAATATCCAAAAAATAAAAAAAATTTAAATTTTAAATTTTTAAATTAATTTATTCTTAATTTGTGATGTGTGGAAAACGATCCGACACAAAACTCACCGGCAAATGCACCGGGTCGCATCAAGTAATAAAACTCACGGGAGTGAGGTCGATCCCACAGGGATTGAAGGATTGAGCAACTTTAGTTTAGTGGTTGAATTAGTCAAGCAAATAAGTGTTGATTGTGTGAATTTGTGTTGACAGAATTTAAATTGCATAGAATGTAATTGGGATTGGGTGATTTGCAGGAAATTAAAAGGAATAAAAAGAAAAAGAGCTGAATCTTAAAGTGCAAGTAATGTAAATTACAGAAACTTAAAGTGCAAGAAATGTAAATGGCTTGAATTATAAAGGGAATCGGGAAGTGGATTTGCAGAAATTAGACAAGGAAAAGTAAATTACAATAAACAGAAGAGTAGAAGAGAAATTAAAATGAAAACTCCAGATCTCAGGACCCAAGAGACTAGATAACCAAGTCTAGATCTCAATGCCTTCCTAGATCAAAATTCAGAATTCAATTGCAAGAAATGTAAATGTCAAGCAGTGTAATCAAGGGATTCAAATATCAATATCTCAATTGTGCAGTAGCTCAAAACAGAGAGAGATCTCAAGGTGAGATTGAGACAGAATTTCCTCAATTCTCAACACCCAAGACTCAAATAAAGCTTTGCAGAAAAGTAAACAAGAAAACCCAGAGGAAGAGAATTCAATTCTCCTCCTAGAAAATCTCTCAAATGTCAAGAAATCTCTCAAAAACTCCTCAGCCAAAATCCCCAAAATCAAAAGCTCCCTAAAACTTCAAATCCTAAGCTATTTATACACTTTCTTCTAATGATCTTCAAGCCTTGAATTGGGCCTTGGCCTTGATGGAATTGGGTTGCTAGTGGCCTCTGTTGATTGCTCTAGGTGTTGGGAAGAAATCCACTTATGAACCGGCCATGCAAGTCTCACGTTTGAGCCAACGTTTGAGGTCAAACGTTAACTCAAACGTTGCCGTGTGAAATAATGCAGCAGGCCTCACTTTGCTGTCATCCACATTTGGCTCAACGTTTGAGGTCAAACGTGGATCCCCCATGCATTCTTTTTGGCCAACATTTGGCCCAACGTTTGAGGTCAAACGTTGGCACAAACGTGGCTCAATTAGCTCATCAATCAGGGGTGTTCTTCCATGCTCCTATTTGCCAAAATGTAGCCAATGTTTGACCCAACGTTTGAGGTCAAACGTTGGCTCAAACGTCGCTGCCAAAAGCTCACTCTGCCTCCTCTTAGGTGCCAACGTTTGCCTCAACGTTTGAGGTCAAACGTTGGCGCAAACTTCACCTTCCAGGAGTGCCATTTTTCCTCTTTATTTCGCCAACGTTTGCCTCAACGTTTGAGGTCAAACGTTGGCTCCAACGTTGCCTTCCAGGAGCTTCTTCTTCACCAACGTTTGCCTCAACGTTTGAGGTCAAACATTGGCTCCAACGTTGCCTTCCAGGAGCTTCTTCTTCAGCCTCTTGCACCCTCCTTCCAAGCTTTGTTTCACCTATCATCAATCAATCAAAAACATCAAAGCTATGCTTCAAATCATGAGATTGTTTCTCTTCCAAAATATATGACAATTATAACACAATATCTCATGAAAATGCATCATTTTATACATGATTGATTGAGTCAAAGATAACATGGATTTCAACCCAATTGGCTTACTTATGGCGTAAGAAAGTGCATAAAACTAATTAAAAACAAAGAAAAAGACTAGTAAAACTAGGCTAAGATGACTTGTCATCACAACACCAAACTTAAAACTTGCTTGTCCCCAAGCAAGAAGAGAATTATTGAGAAGAAAGAGTGAAAGAAGAAGAGGAGGCTAATGTTAGTAGAGGATTATTGGTAGCTCATGGGGTTTTATGCAGACATGTGACTACTCACTTCTTATTGACTTATAGGCCTAGAAGTTTTCCTCTAAGCATCAAGCAACACACTGCTATGACCTCTCATTATTCTTTTGTCCTTGTTTACTAAAAAATTTCTTTATAAGCTTTAATTCAGTGTCATGTGTAACAAGCTTTTTTTCTTTACTTGTGCTTGACACATTATTCACTTTAGACACTTGGCTTACATTCCTTCTTAGAGCATTGATGCCCAGCACCTCTTTGGGTCACTAAATGCCTTGTAGTTAGGTTGCTCTTGATGGTGGATTTTCAGTTGATAATCCCGGGTTAGTTAACCCAAGTTACCAAGTGTTAATGCACTCCAAAGAACTTAATAATCCAAGCAGATCCTAGTACAAAAACACCACAGGCATATGCTCTAAAGTTCAAGCTATTGGTGTCTAGCTTATTTCTTATTTCTTTTGTTCTTGTTGCTGCCATTTTGGCTTTTCTCATTTCATTTTTCTTTTCTTTTTTTTTAGACAAGGACTTTTATTCAATTGAGATTCATAGACAGTGAGTTACTTTCTATTTAAAAAGAAAACATTCTATTCCTTTTATTCACTAAAAGTGAGTCACAACACAATCACACATACATACCTCCACTTACTATTATTTGACTCTTAGCTAACAATGAACCATATTACTTCCTGTTTCAAACATTTCTTTTATTGAATTGAAAAGGCTTAGGGACAGAGCATGCATCAGTTAAGTGAAAGTAAACACACAAGCACACACTTAGACTAGCTTACTTATTTGTATTTAAAGAACACATCAGCAAGACATATTAGAACTCCTAAATTAAAGCATTTCTCAATGGCAAGAGTTAAGTGTAAATACAACCTGTTGGATTGCAGCCCCTTTTGAGTAATAATGCACAATGTCTTCAAACGGTGGCTAATTGCCTGCATACTCATCAAAAGTTGCTTACTTCTCAAGCCCTTAGGTAGCTGGTTAGTATGCAAAGATTGGTTATGGCCTCTTGAACTTACTTTGGTGTGTGAACACCAAACTTAGTCCTTTTCCACTGTTTCCCATGCATCAGATTAACTATATGTGGAATCCTTTTTGTCTTTGCTAAAAGTAATGAAACTAAAGACTAAAAAAAACAATGGCTGGATAGTTTATCTGATTGCTCGGAGCTAGTAAATCTTTATGCAGGGAGTTAGAATGTGCTTTTAAATGAGATTTTGGTGGGATACCAAATTTAAAACCTTTCATTCTCACTTAAATTGTTTTGGTGTGTAACACCAAACTTAGCTTCTTGCAATCTAGATGAAACCAATTAACCTTTTTATTGAAACAGATATGAAAAGAAAGTTACCTCCGGTTGGGTTGCCTCCCAACAAGCGCTCTTTTATTGTCACTAGCTTGACATCTTGCTCTTTGATTATGGAGGTTGAAAATCATAATGCCTCAGTTTTTCTCCTCTTGCTGTAGGATTCCTTTCCTCCATGATCTGCACACTCACAAACAATCCAAATGAAAATTGAATATTCTCATGCCAGAATGTAGTCAGAGGATTAGTTGACACAATGTGTCAAACAGTTAATAGGCTTTGAGAGAAAATCAGAAGAAAATTGCTTTTGTTGTACAGAACAACAAGAAACGGACACAGAACCAGAAAAGCAATGTACTCTACTGAGAGAGCAAAGTGATTGTTAGTTTAGGCAAAAATTCAAACAGTTAGTGGGTTAGTCAAAATTAGAGAAGAATAAAGAAAAAGTGCTTGATCTAGATCACCACCTCACTTAATCATTGTCAATCTATTTCAATCCCCGGCAACGGCGCCAAAAACTTGATGTGCGGAAAACGATCCGACACAAAACTCACCGGCAAGTGCACCGGGTCGCATCAAGTAATAAAACTCACGAGAGTGAGGTCGATCCCACAGGGATTGAAGGATTGAGCAACTTTAGTTTAGTGGTTGAATTAGTCAAGCAAATAAGTGTTGATTGTGTGAATTTGTGTTGACAGAATTTAAATTGCATAGAATGTAATTGGGAGTGGGTGATTTGCAGGAAATTAAAGGGAATAAAAAGAAAAAGAGCTGAATCTTAAAGTGCAAGTAATGTAAATTGCAGAAACTTAAAGTGCAAGAAATGTAAATGGCTTGAATTATAAAGGGAATCGGGAAGTGGATTTGCAGAAATTAGACAAGGAAAAGTAAATTGCAATAAACAGAAGAGTAGAAGAGAAATTAAAATGAAAACTCCAGATCTCAGGACCCAAGAGACTAGATAACCAAGTCTAGATCTCAATGCCTTCCTAGATCAAAATTCAGAATTCAATTGCAAGAAATGTAAATATCAAGCAGTGTAATCAAGGGATTCAAATATCAATATCTCAATTGTGCAGTAGCTCAAAACAGAGAGAGATCTCAAGTTGAGATTGAGACAGAATTTCCTCAATTCTCAACACCCAAGACTCAAATAAAGCTTTGCAGAAAAGTAAACAAGAAAACCCAGAGGAAGAGAATTCAATTCTCCTCCTAGAAAATCTCTCAAATGTCAAGAAATCTCTCAAAAACTCCTCAGCCAAAATCCCCAAAATCAAAAGCTCCCTAAAACTTCAAATCCTAAGCTATTTATACACTTTCTTCTAATGATCTTCAAGCCTTGAATTGGGCCTTGGCCTTGATGGAATTGGGTTGCTAGTGGCTTCTGTTGATTGCTCTAGGTGTTGGGAAGAAATCCACTTATGAACCGGCCATGCAAGTCTCACGTTTGAGCCAACGTTTGAGGTCAAACGTTAACTCAAACGTTGCCGTGTGAAATAATGCAGCAGGCCTCACTTTGCTGTCATCCACGTTTGGCTCTATGTACTTCTCTGCTTCACTTGAGTTTGGAATTCTTTGGTTATCTTTCTCACTTTCTTGCTCTTCCACTTCCTCCCTTGCACTCAACATTTGACTTAATAGCTTTTTCATTGAGGAGGTTTGTTGATCTTTCCAACATTTCTTCATCTCCTCTTCATATCTTTCAATCATGGATTCAATTGTTGAGCCGTTTTGTTTCAAGGAGGTTTGAGATAGTTGTGAGTTTTCATGTTCCCTTGTCATCTCAAGTGGCTTCTGTGAATATGCAAGTTTAGGTTCAAATGTTTCCACCACCTTTTTTTTCTTCACTAAAAATCCACTTGACTCAGTAGCCTCTTCCTCTTGTTTTTCCTCCTTCTTCGTTGCACTCACCAATTGAGCTAGCTGCACTTCCATGTTTTTGAGGGAGTTTTCTTGTTCTTTCCAAACTTTCGTTGTCTTCTCCTCATATCTTTTGAGCATGGACTCAAGCTTTGAGAACCTTGAGTGGTTCATGGAAGTTTGTGTGGGTGGTAAGTTTTGAAAGGGGCTTTCTATTGAAGCATGGTCAAGTGATGATATCTTTGGATGAATATCATATGGAGCATTAGAATTCCCTTCCCAGCCACCATTAGAATCATGACTTGCATCATTTTGTGGTGGAAGGAAATATCCCATATGGTTCTCTTGCTCATCTTGTGTTTCTGAAGCAAATCTCCATGGATTGGAGTGCTTAGAATTTGTATTTTCTTGGTGATATTCCCAGCCACCATTAGAGATTGGTGATGGTGGGTAATATTCCATAAAACTTGTTTGATCATAAGATGAGTTGAACTCCATTTGAATTTTGGAAAACACAACACCAAGGAAAATTGAAATTACTCATATCAGAGATGAGAATTTCTTAGTGAGGCAAAAACTCAAACACCTTGGTTTCACTTTAAAACAGAGAACAAAAACAAATAAAATGCTTGATCTAGACTTCTCACCCACTTAATCATTGTTGATCTAATCAATCCCCGGCAACGGCGCCAAAAACTTGATGTGTGGAAAACGATCCAACACACAACTCACCGGCAAGTATACCGGGTCGCATCAAGTAGTAATAACTCACTTAGAGTGAGGTCGATCCCACAGGGATTGATGGATCAAGCAACTTTAGTGGGTGATTAGTTTAGTCAAGCTAACATTAATGGATTGTGTGAAGAGTAACCAACAGAATGTAAATGACAAGAAATTTAAAGTTGCAGAAAGTAAATGACAAGAAACGTAAAGAGCAAGGAATGTAAATTGGCAAAATCTTAAATGACAAGGAAGGTAAATTGCATTTAACGTAAAGGGAAGTGGGAGCAGGGGAATTAAAGAGAGCAATAGATCAAGTAACTGGAAATGTAAATTGCAGGATGAATAAAGGAAATTGGATGCTGGGATTCAAAGTTAAACAAGAGAATTCAAAGTGCAAACAATCAGAGATCCAGAATATGAAATGGGTTGTAGTGAATCTTAAGCAGAAAAGAAAAATCACTTGAAGAATCCAACAGCAAGTAAATTCAACTCAATTGTGAAATCTGAAAGAGAAATTGAAGATCTCAGGGGCTCAATGAGACTAGAAAACCAAGTCTAGATCTCAATGCCTTCCTAGATCAAAACCACAATTCAATTGCAAGAGAATTTAAAATCAAACAGAAGAAGAACTAAATTCAAATTTCAATATTTCAAGAGTGCAGTAAATCAAAACAGAAAGATGGATCTCAAGGTGAGATTGAGACAGAATTTCCTCAACTCTCAACACCCAAGACTCAAATAAAACTTTACAGGAAAGTAAACAAGACAACCTAGAGGAAGAGAATTCAATTCTCTTCCCAGACACTCTCTCAAATGTCAAGTAACCAAAAACTTGATGTGTGGAAAACAATCCAACACACAACTCACCGTCAAGTATACCGGGTCGCATCAAGTAGTAATAACTCACTTAGAGTGAGGTCGATCCCACAGGGATTGATGGATCAAGCAACTTTAGTGGGTGATTAGTTTAGTCAAGCTAACATTAATGGATTGTGTGAAGAGTAACCAACAGAATGTAAATGACAAGAAATTTAAAGTTGCAGAAAGTAAATGACAAGAAACGTAAAGAGCAAGGAATGTAAATTGGCAAAATCTTAAATGACAAGGAAGGTAAATTGCATTTAACATAAAGGGAAGTGGGAGCAGGGGAATTAAAGAGAGCAATAGATCAAGTAACTGGAAATGTAAATTGCAGGATGAATAAAGGAAATTGGATGCTGGGATTCAAAGTTAAACAAGAGAATTCAAAGTGCAAACAATCAGAGATCCAGAATATGAAATGGGTTGCAGTGAATCTTAAGCAGAAAAGAAAAATCACTTGAAGAATCCAACAGCAAGTAAATTCAACTCAATTGTGAAATCTGAAAGAGAAATTGAAGATCTCAGGGGCTCAATGAGACTAGAAAACCAAGTCTAGATCTCAATGCCTTCCTAGATCAAAACCACAATTCAATTGCAAGAGAATTTAAAATCAAACAGAAGAAGAACTAAATTCAAATTTCAATATTTCAATAGTGCAGTAAATCAAAACAGAAAGATGGATCTCAAGGTGAGATTGAGATAGAATTTCCTCAACTCTCAACACCCAAGACTCAAATAAAACTTTGCAGGAAAGTAAACAAGACAACCTACCCAGACACTCTCTCAAATGTCAAGTAATCTCTTAAAAACTCCTCAGCAAAAATCCCAATTCAAAAAGCTCCCTCTTCAAAACTTAAATTCTAATCTATTTATACACTTTCTTCTAATGATCTTCAAGCCTTGAATTGGGCCTTGGCCTTGATAGAATTGGGTTGATAGTAGCCTCCGTTGATTGCTCTTGGTGTTGGGAAGAAATCCACTTGTGAACTGGGCCATGTAGCTTTCACGTTTGAGCCAACGTTTGAGGTCAAACGTTGACTCAAACGTTGCCGTGTGAACAATTATGCAGAGGCCCAAAATACTGTCATCCACGTTTGGCTCAACGTTTGAGGTCAAACGTGAGCTCAAACGTAGATCTCCCCATGCCTTCTTTTTGGCCAACGTTTGGCCCAACGTTTGAGGTCAAACGTTGGCGCAAACGTGGCTCAATTAGCTCATCAATCAGGGGTGTTCTTCCATGCTCCTTTTTGCCAAAATGTAGCCAACGTTTGACCTCACGTTTGAGGTCAAACGTTTGCTCAAACGTCGCTGCCCAGAAGCTCTATCTTTCTTCTTTTAGGCGCCAACGTTTGCCTCAACGTTTGAGGTCAAACGTTGGCGCAAACGTTGCCTTCCAAGAGTGCCATTTTTCTTCTTTTTGGCGCCAAAGTTTGCCTCAACGTTTGAGGTCAAACGTTGGCTCAAACGTTGGTTCTTCTCCAGGGCATTCTTCATCTTCTTGCAACCTCCTTCCAAGCTTTGTTTCACCTATCATCAACCAATCAAAAACATCAAAGCTATGCTTCAAATCATGAGATTATTTCTCTTCCATAATATATGACAATTATAGCACAAAATCTCATGAAAATGCATCATTTTATACATGATTGATTGAGTCAAAGATATCATGAATTTCTACACAATTGGCTTACTTATGGCTTAAGAAAGTGCATAGACTATAAAAAAACAAAGAAAAAGCATAGAAAAACATGACATGATGACATGTCATCAATTTGTGAACAAGTGCGGCAAAAAAAGTCAACTCTTTAGGTGTAGGATTATCCGGTCAATAAAAAATTAAAAAATATTTTTAAAAAATTAAAAATTTAAAAAAAATAAATTTTTTATTTTTGAATTTTTAAATTATATTATTAAATGTTTTTTATTTAAATAATAAAAAAATAAAGACCAGCAATATCTAGTAAATAACAGATCTGTAAATTTATTATTTTTTAATATTTAAACAAAAAAAATATTTTTTTCTAATTGTAAAAAATAAAAAATTCCAAAAATATCCAAAAAAAAAAAAAATTTCAATTTTAAATTTTTTAAATTAATTTATTCTTAATTTGTGAACAAGTGCGGCAAAAAACGTCAACTCTTTAGGTGTAGGATTATCCGGTGAATAAAAAATTAAAAAATATTTTTAAAAAAATTAAAAATTTAAAAAAACTAAATTTTTTATTTTTGAATTTTTAAATTATATTATTAAATGTTTTTATTTAAATAATAAAAAATAAAGTCCAGCAATATCTAGTAAATAACAGATCTGTAAATTTATTATTTTTTAATATTTAAACAACAAAAAATATTTTTTTCTAGTTGTAAAAAATAAAAAATACCAAAAATATCCAAAAAATAAAAAAAATTTAAATTTTAAATTTTTAAATTAATTTATTCTTAATTTGTGAACAAGTGCGGCAAAAAAAGTCAACTCTTTAGGTGTAGGATTATCCGGTGAATAAAAAATTAAAAATATTTAAAAAAATAAAAAAATTTAAAAAACTAAATTTCTTATTTTTTAATTTTAAATTATATTATTAAATGTTTTTTATTTAAATAATAAAAAAATAAAGTCCAGCAATATCTAGTAAATAACAAATCTGTAAATTTATTATTTTTTTAATATTTAAACTAAAAAAATATTTTTTTCTAATTGTAAAAAATAAAAAATTCCAAAAATATCCAAAAAATAAAAAATTTTAAATTTTAAATTTTTTAAATTAATTTATTCTTAATTTGTGAACAAGTGCGGCAAAAAAAGTCAACTCTTTAAGTGTAGATTATCCGGTGAATAAAAAATAAAAAATATTTTTAAAAAAATTAAAAATTTAAAAAAACTAAATTTTTTATTTTTGAATTTTTAAATTATATTATTAAATGTTTTTTAATTAAATAATAAAAAATAAAGTCCAACAATATCTAGTAAACAACAGATCTGTAAATTTATTATTTTTAATATTTAAACTAAAAAAATATTTTTTCCTAATTGTAAAAAATAAAAAATTCCAAAAATATCCAAAAAATAAAAAAATTTAAATTTTAAATTTTTAAATTAATTTATTCTTAATTTGTGAACAAGTGCAGCAAAAAAAGTCAACTCTTTAGGTGTAGGATTATCCGGAATAAAAAATAAAAAATATTTTTAAAAAATAAAAAATTTTAAAAAACTAAATTTCTTATTTTTGAATTTTTAAATTATATTATTAAATATTTTTTATTTAAATAATAAAAAAATCCAGCAATATCTAGTAAACAACAGATTTGTAAATTTATTATTTTTTTAAATTTTAACTAAAAATTTTTTTTCATTGTAAAAAATAAAAATTCCAAAAATATCCAAAAATATCCAAAAAATAAAAAAATTTAAATTTTAAATTTTTTAAATTAATTTATTCTTAATTTGTGAACAAGTGCAGCAAAAAAAGTCAACTTCTAGGTGTAGCATTATCCGGTGAATAAAAAATAAAAAATATTTTTAAAAAATTAAAAATTTTAAAAAACTAAATTTTTTATTTTTGAATTTTAAATATATTATAAATGTTTTTTATTTAAATAATAAAAAAATAAAGTCAGCAATATCTAGTAAATAACAGATCTGTAAATTTATTATTTTTTACATTTTAACTAAAAAAAATTTTTTCCATTGTAAAAAATAAAGAATTCAAAAATATCCAAAAAAAAAAAAAAAAATTAAAATTTTAAATTTTTAAATTAATTTATTCTTAATTTGTGAACAAGTGCAGCAAAAAAAAGTCAACTGTTTAGGTGTAGCATTATCCGGTGAATAAAAAATAAAAAATATTTTTAAAAAAATAAAAATTTAAAAAAACTAAATTTTTTATTTTTGAATTTTTAAATTATATTATTAAATGTTTTTTATTTAAATAATAAAAAAATAAAGTCCAGCAATATCTAGTAAACACAATCTGTAAATTTATTATTTTTTTAATATTTAAACTAAAAAAATATTTTTTTCTAATTGTAAAAAATAAAAAATTCCAAAAATATCCAAAAAATAAAAAAATTTAAATTTTAAATTTTTAAATTAATTTATTCTTAATTTGTGAACAAGTGCAGCAAAAAAAGTCAACTCTTAGGTGTAGCATTATCCGGTGAATAAAAAATAAAAAATATTTTTAAAAAAAATTAAAAAATTTTAAAAAACTAAATTTTTTATTTTTGAATTTTTAAATTATATTATTAAATTTTTTTATTTAAATAATAAAAAAATAAAGTCCAGCAATATCTAGTAAATAACAGATCTGTAAATTTATTATTTTTTAATATTTAACTAAAAAAAATATTTTTTTCTAATTGTAAAAAATAAAAAATTCCAAAATATCAAAAAAATAAAAAAATTAAATTTTAAATTTTTTAAATTAATTTATTCTTAATTTGTGAACAAGTGCAGCAAAAAAAGTCAACTTTTAGGTGTAGCATTATCCGGTGAATAAAAAATAAAAAATATTTTAAAAAAATTAAAAATTTAAAAAAACTAAATTTTTTATTTTTGAATTTTAAATTATATTATTAAATGTTTTTTATTTAAATAATAAAAAATAAAGTCCAGCAATATCTAGTAAAAACAGATCTGTAAATTTATTATTTTTTATATTTAAACTAAAAAAATATTTTTTCTAATTGTAAAAAATAAAAAATCCAAAAATATCCAAAAATAAAAAAATTAAATTTTAAATTTTTAAATTAATTTATTCTTAATTTGTGAACAAGTGCAGCAAAAAAAGTCAACTGTTTAGGTGTAGCATTATCCGGTGAATAAAAAATAAAAAATATTTAAAAAAATAAAAAATTTTAAAAAACTAAATTTTTATTTTTGAATTTTTAAATTATATTATTAAATGTTTTTTATTTAAATAATAAAAAAATAAAGTCCAGCAATATCTAGTAAATAACAGATCTGTAAATTTATTATTTTTTAATATTTAAACTAAAAAAATATTTTTTTCTAATTGTAAAAAATAAAAAATTCCAAAATATCAAAAAATAAAAAAATTTAAATTTTAAATTTTTTAAATTAATTTATTCTTAATTTGTGAACAAGTGCGCAAAAAAAGTCAACTTTAGGTGTAGCATTATCCGGTGAATAAAAAATAAAAAATATTTTTAAAAAAATTAAAAATTTAAAAAAACTAAATTTTTTATTTTTGAATTTTTAAATTATATTATTAAATGTTTTTTATTTAAATAATAAAAAAATAAAGTCCAGCAATATCTAGTAAACAACAGATCTGTAAATTTATTATTTTTTTAATATTTAAACTAAAAAAATATTTTTTTCTAATTGTAAAAAATAAAAATTCAAAAATATCCAAAAAATAAAAAAATTAAATTTTAAATTTTTAAATTAATTTATTCTTAATTTGTGAACAAGTGCAGCAAAAAAAGTCAACTGTCTAGGTGTAGCATTATCCGGTGAATAAAAAATAAAAAATATTTTTAAAAAAATTAAAAATTTAAAAAAACTAAATTTTTTATTTTTGAATTTTTAAATTATATTATTAAATTTTTTTATTTAAATAATAAAAAAATAAAGTCCAGCAATATCTAGTAAAAACAGATCTGTAAATTTATTATTTTTTAATATTTAAACTAAAAAAATATTTTTTTCTAATTGTAAAAAATAAAAAATTCCAAAATATCAAAAAATAAAAAAATTAAATTTTAAATTTTTTAAATTAATTTATTCTTAATTTGTGAACAAGTGCAGCAAAAAAAGTCAACTTTTAGGTGTAGCATTATCCGGTGAATAAAAAATAAAAAATATTTTAAAAAAATTAAAAATTTAAAAAAACTAATTTTTTATTTTTGAATTTTAAATTATATTATTAAATGTTTTTTATTTAAATAATAAAAAAATAAAGTCCAGCAATATCTAGTAAATAACAGATCTGTAAATTTATTATTTTTTAATATTTAAACTAAAAAAATATTTTTTTCTAATTGTAAAAAATAAAAAATTCCAAAAATATCCAAAAAATAAAAAAATTTAAATTTTAAATTTTTAAATTAATTTATTCTTAATTTGTGAACAAGTGCGGCAAAAAAAGTCAACTGTTTAGGTGTAGCATTATCCGGTGAATAAAAAATAAAAAATATTTTTAAAAAAATAAAAATTTTAAAAAACTAAATTTTTATTTTTGAATTTTAAATTATATTATTAAATGTTTTTTATTTAAATAATAAAAAATAAAGTCCAGCAATATCTAGTAAACAACAGATCTGTAAATTTATTATTTTTTAATATTTAAACTAAAAAAATATTTTTTTCTAATTGTAAAAAATAAAAAATTCCAAAAATATCAAAAAATAAAAAAATTAAATTTTAAATTTTTTAAATTAATTTATTCTTAATTTGTGAACAAGTGCAGCAAAAAAAGTCAACTGTTAGGTGTAGCATTATCCGGTGAATAAAAAATAAAAAATATTTTTAAAAAAATTAAAAATTTAAAAAAACTAAATTTTTTATTTTTAAATTTTTAAATTATATTATTAAATGTTTTTTATTTAAATAATAAAAAATAAAGTCCAGCAATATCTAGTAAACAACAGATCTGTAAATTTATTATTTTTTAATATTTAAACTAAAAAAATATTTTTTTCTAATTGTAAAAAATAAAAAATTCAAAAATATCCAAAAAATAAAAAAATTAAATTTTAAATTTTTTAAATTAATTTATTCTTAATTTGTGAACAAGTGCAGCAAAAAAAGTCAACTGTTTAGGTGTAGCATTATCCGGTGAATAAAAAATAAAAAATATTTTTAAAAAATTAAAAATTTAAAAAACTAAATTTTTTATTTTTGAATTTTTAAATTATATTATTAAATGTTTTTTATTTAAATAATAAAAAAATAAAGTCCAGCAATATCTAGTAAACAACAGATCTGTAAATTTATTATTTTTTAATATTTAAACTAAAAAAATATTTTTTTCTAATTGTAAAAAATAAAAAATTCCAAAATATCAAAAAATAAAAAAATTAAATTTTAAATTTTTTAAATTAATTTATTCTTAATTTGTGAACAAGTGCAGCAAAAAAAGTCAACTGTTTAGGTGTAGCATTATCCGGTGAATAAAAAATAAAAAATATTTTTAAAAAATTAAAAATTTAAAAAACTAAATTTTTTATTTTTGAATTTTTAAATTATATTATTAAATGTTTTTTATTTAAATAATAAAAAAATAAAGTCCAGCAATATCTAGTAAACAACAGATCTGTAAATTTATTATTTTTTAATATTTAAACTAAAAAAATATTTTTTTCTAATTGTAAAAAATAAAAAATTCCAAAAATATCCAAAAAATAAAAAAATTAAATTTTAAATTTTTAAATTAATTTATTCTTAATTTGTGAACAAGTGCAGCAAAAAAAGTCAACTGTTAGGTGTAGCATTATCCGGTGAATAAAAAATAAAAAATATTTTAAAAAAATAAAAATTTTAAAAAACTAAATTTTTATTTTTGAATTTTAAATTATATTATTAAATGTTTTTTATTTAAATAATAAAAAATAAAGTCCAGCAATATCTAGTAAACAACAGATCTGTAAATTTATTATTTTTTAATATTTAAACTAAAAAAATATTTTTTTCTAATTGTAAAAAATAAAAAATTCCAAAAATATCCAAAAAATAAAAAATTTAAATTTTAAATTTTTTAAATTAATTTATTCTTAATTTGTGAACAAGTGCAGCAAAAAAAGTCAACTTTTAGGTGTAGCATTATCCGGTGAATAAAAAATAAAAAATATTTTAAAAAATTAAAAATTTAAAAAACTAAATTTTTTATTTTTGAATTTTTAAATTATATTATTAAATGTTTTTTATTTAAATAATAAAAAATAAAGTCCAGCAATATCTAGTAAACAACAGATCTGTAAATTTATTATTTTTAATATTTAAACTAAAAAAATATTTTTTCTAATTGTAAAAAATAAAAAATTCCAAAAATATCCAAAAAATAAAAAATTAAAATTTTAAATTTTTAAATTAATTTATTCTTAATTTGTGAACAAGTGCAGCAAAAAAAGTCAACTGTCTAGGTGTAGCATTATCCGGTGAATAAAAAATAAAAAATATTTTTAAAAAATAAAAATTTAAAAAACTAAATTTTTATTTTTGAATTTTTAAATTATATTATTAAATGTTTTTTATTTAAATAATAAAAAATAAAGTCCAGCAATATCTAGTAAACAACAGATCTGTAAATTTATTATTTTTTTAATATTTAAACTAAAAAATATTTTTTTCTAATTGTAAAAAATAAAAATTCCAAAAATATCCAAAAAATAAAAAAATTAAATTTTAAATTTTTAAATTAATTTATTCTTAATTTGTGAACAAGTGCAGCAAAAAAAGTCAACTGTCTAGGTGTAGCATTATCCGGTGAATAAAAAATAAAAAATATTTTTAAAAAATTAAAAATTTAAAAAACTAAATTTTTTATTTTTGAATTTTTAAATTATATTATTAAATGTTTTTTATTTAAATAATAAAAAATAAAGTCCAGCAATATCTAGTAAACAACAGATCTGTAAATTTATTTTTTTTAATATTTAAACTAAAAAAATATTTTTTCTAATTGTAAAAAATAAAAATTCCAAAAATATCCAAAAATAAAAAAATTAAAATTTTAAATTTTTAAATTAATTTATTCTTAATTTGTGAACAAGTGCAGCAAAAAAAAGTCAACTGTTAGGTGTAGCATTATCCGGTGAATAAAAAATAAAAAATATTTTTAAAAAATTAAAAATTTAAAAAACTAAATTTTTTATTTTTGAATTTTTAAATTATATTATTAAATGTTTTTTATTTAAATAATAAAAAAATAAAGTCCAGCAATATCTAGTAAACAACAGATCTGTAAATTTATTTTTTTTAATATTTAAACTAAAAAAATATTTTTTTCTAATTGTAAAAAATAAAAAATTCCAAAAATATCAAAAAATAAAAAATTAAATTTTAAATTTTTAAATTAATTTATTCTTAATTTGTGAACAAGTGCAGCAAAAAAAGTCAACTGTTAGGTGTAGCATTATCCGGTGAATAAAAAATAAAAAATATTTTAAAAAATAAAAATTTAAAAAACTAAATTTTTATTTTTGAATTTTTAAATTATATTATTAAATGTTTTTTATTTAAATAATAAAAAATAAAGTCCAGCAATATCTAGTAAACAACAGATCTGTAAATTTATTATTTTTTAATATTTAAACTAAAAAAATATTTTTTCTAATTGTAAAAAATAAAAATTCCAAAAATATCCAAAAAATAAAAAATTAAAATTTTAAATTTTTAAATTAATTTATTCTTAATTTGTGAACAAGTGCAGCAAAAAAAGTCAACTGTCTAGGTGTAGCATTATCCGGTGAATAAAAAATAAAAAATATTTTTAAAAAATTAAAAATTTAAAAAACTAAATTTTTTATTTTTGAATTTTTAAATTATATTATTAAATGTTTTTATTTAAATAATAAAAAATAAAGTCCAGCAATATCTAGTAAACAACAGATCTGTAAATTTATTATTTTTTAATATTTAAACTAAAAAAATATTTTTTCTAATTGTAAAAAATAAAAAATTCCAAAAATATCCAAAAAATAAAAAATTAAAATTTTAAATTTTTAAATTAATTTATTCTTAATTTGTGAACAAGTGCAGCAAAAAAAGTCAACTGTCTAGGTGTAGCATTATCCGGTGAATAAAAAATAAAAAATATTTTAAAAAATTAAAAATTTAAAAAACTAAATTTTTATTTTTGAATTTTTAAATTATATTATTAAATGTTTTTTATTTAAATAATAAAAAATAAAGTCCAGCAATATCTAGTAAACAACAGATCTGTAAATTTATTTTTTTTAATATTTAAACTAAAAAAATATTTTTTTCTAATTGTAAAAAATAAAAAATTCCAAAAATATCCAAAAAATAAAAAATTAAATTTTAAATTTTTAAATTAATTTATTCTTAATTTGTGAACAAGTGCAGCAAAAAAAGTCAACTGTCTAGGTGTAGCATTATCCGGTGAATAAAAAATAAAAAATATTTTTAAAAAATTAAAAATTTAAAAAACTAAATTTTTTATTTTTGAATTTTTAAATTATATTATTAAATGTTTTTTATTTAAATAATAAAAAATAAAGTCCAGCAATATCTAGTAAACAACAGATCTGTAAATTTATTTTTTTAATATTTAAACTAAAAAAATATTTTTTCTAATTGTAAAAAATAAAAAATTCCAAAAATATCCAAAAAATAAAAAAATTAAAATTTTAAATTTTTAAATTAATTTATTCTTAATTTGTGAACAAGTGCAGCAAAAAAAGTCAACTGTCTAGGTGTAGCATTATCCGGTGAATAAAAAATAAAAAATATTTTAAAAAATAAAAATTTTAAAAAACTAAATTTTTATTTTTGAATTTTTAAATTATATTATTAAATGTTTTTTATTTAAATAATAAAAAATAAAGTCCAGCAATATCTAGTAAACAACAGATCTGTAAATTTATTTTTTTTAATATTTAAACTAAAAAATATTTTTTCTAATTGTAAAAAAATAAAAATTCCAAAAATATCCAAAAAATAAAAAATTAAAATTTTAAATTTTTTTTTAAATTAATTTATTCTTAATTTGTGAACAAGTGCAGCAAAAAAAGTCAACTGTCTAGGTGTAGCATTATCCGGTGAATAAAAAATAAAAAATATTTTAAAAAATAAAAATTTAAAAAACTAAATTTTTATTTTTGAATTTTTAAATTATATTATTAAATGTTTTTTATTTAAATAATAAAAAATAAAGTCCAGCAATATCTAGTAAACAACAGATCTGTAAATTTATTTTTTTTAATATTTAAACTAAAAAAATATTTTTTCTAATTGTAAAAAATAAAAATTCCAAAAATATCCAAAAAATAAAAAATTAAAATTTTAAATTTTTAAATTAATTTATTCTTAATTTGTGAACAAGTGCAGCAAAAAAAGTCAACTGTCTAGGTGTAGCATTATCCGGTGAATAAAAAATAAAAAATATTTTTAAAAAATAAAAATTTAAAAAACTAAATTTTTTATTTTTGAATTTTTAAATTATATTATTAAATGTTTTTTATTTAAATAATAAAAAAATAAAGTCCAGCAATATCTAGTAAACAACAGATCTGTAAATTTATTTTTTTTAATATTTAAACTAAAAAAATATTTTTTTCTAATTGTAAAAAAATAAAAATTCCAAAAATATCCAAAAAATAAAAAAATTAAAATTTTAAATTTTTAAATTAATTTATTCTTAATTTGTGAACAAGTGCAGCAAAAAAAGTCAACTGTCTAGGTGTAGCATTATCCGGTGAATAAAAAAATAAAAAATATTTTTAAAAAATTAAAAATTTAAAAAACTAAATTTTTATTTTTGAATTTTTAAATTATATTATTAAATGTTTTTTATTTAAATAATAAAAAATAAAGTCCAGCAATATCTAGTAAACAACAGATCTGTAAATTTATTTTTTTTAATATTTAAACTAAAAAAATATTTTTTTCTAATTGTAAAAAATAAAAAATTCCAAAAATATCAAAAAATAAAAAATTAAAATTTTAAATTTTTAAATTAATTTATTCTTAATTTGTGAACAAGTGCAGCAAAAAAAGTCAACTGTCTAGGTGTAGCATTATCCGGTGAATAAAAAATAAAAAATATTTTAAAAAATTAAAAATTTAAAAAACTAAATTTTTTATTTTTGAATTTTTAAATTATATTATTAAATGTTTTTTATTTAAATAATAAAAAATAAAGTCCAGCAATATCTAGTAAACAACAGATCTGTAAATTTATTTTTTTAATATTTAAACTAAAAAAATATTTTTTCTAATTGTAAAAAATAAAAATTCCAAAAATATCCAAAAAATAAAAAATTAAATTTTAAATTTTTAAATTAATTTATTCTTAATTTGTGAACAAGTGCAGCAAAAAAAGTCAACTGTCTAGGTGTAGCATTATCCGGTGAATAAAAAATAAAAAATATTTTTAAAAAAATAAAAATTTTAAAAAACTAAATTTTTATTTTTGAATTTTTAAATTATATTATTAAATGTTTTTTATTTAAATAATAAAAAAATAAAGTCCAGCAATATCTAGTAAACAACAGATCTGTAAATTTATTTTTTTTAATATTTAAACTAAAAAAATATTTTTTTCTAATTGTAAAAAATAAAAAATTCCAAAAATATCCAAAAAATAAAAAAATTAAAATTTTAAATTTTTTAAATTAATTTATTCTTAATTTGTGAACAAGTGCAGCAAAAAAAGTCAACTGTCTAGGTGTAGCATTATCCGGTGAATAAAAAATAAAAAATATTTTTAAAAAAATTAAAAATTTAAAAAACTAAATTTTTATTTTTGAATTTTTAAATTATATTATTAAATGTTTTTATTTAAATAATAAAAAATAAAGTCCAGCAATATCTAGTAAACAACAGATCTGTAAATTTATTATTTTTTAATATTTAAACTAAAAAAATATTTTTTCTAATTGTAAAAAATAAAAATTCCAAAAATATCCAAAAAATAAAAAATTAAAATTTTAAATTTTTAAATTAATTTATTCTTAATTTGTGAACAAGTGCAGCAAAAAAAGTCAACTGTCTAGGTGTAGCATTATCCGGTGAATAAAAAATAAAAAATATTTTTAAAAAATAAAAATTTAAAAAACTAAATTTTTTATTTTTGAATTTTTAAATTATATTATTAAATGTTTTTTATTTAAATAATAAAAAATAAAGTCCAGCAATATCTAGTAAACAACAGATCTGTAAATTTATTTTTTTTAATATTTAAACTAAAAAAATATTTTTTTCTAATTGTAAAAAATAAAAATTCCAAAAATATCAAAAAATAAAAAATTAAAATTTTAAATTTTTAAATTAATTTATTCTTAATTTGTGAACAAGTGCAGCAAAAAAAGTCAACTGTCTAGGTGTAGCATTATCCGGTGAATAAAAAATAAAAAATATTTTAAAAAATAAAAATTTTAAAAAACTAAATTTTTATTTTTGAATTTTTAAATTATATTATTAAATGTTTTTTATTTAAATAATAAAAAAATAAAGTCCAGCAATATCTAGTAAACAACAGATCTGTAAATTTATTTTTTTTAATATTTAAACTAAAAAAATATTTTTTTCTAATTGTAAAAAAATAAAAAATTCCAAAAATATCCAAAAAATAAAAAAATTAAATTTTAAATTTTTAAATTAATTTATTCTTAATTTGTGAACAAGTGCAGCAAAAAAAGTCAACTGTCTAGGTGTAGCATTATCCGGTGAATAAAAAATAAAAAATATTTTAAAAAATTAAAAATTTAAAAAACTAAATTTTTTATTTTTGAATTTTTAAATTATATTATTAAATGTTTTTTATTTAAATAATAAAAAATAAAGTCCAGCAATATCTAGTAAACAACAGATCTGTAAATTTATTTTTTTTAATATTTAAACTAAAAAAATATTTTTTCTAATTGTAAAAAATAAAAAATTCCAAAAATATCCAAAAATAAAAAATTAAAATTTTAAATTTTTAAATTAATTTATTCTTAATTTGTGAACAAGTGCAGCAAAAAAAGTCAACTGTCTAGGTGTAGCATTATCCGGTGAATAAAAAATAAAAAATATTTTTAAAAAATAAAAATTTAAAAAACTAAATTTTTTATTTTTGAATTTTTAAATTATATTATTAAATGTTTTTTATTTAAATAATAAAAAAATAAAGTCCAGCAATATCTAGTAAACAACAGATCTGTAAATTTATTTTTTTTAATATTTAAACTAAAAAAATATTTTTTCTAATTGTAAAAAATAAAAAATTCCAAAAATATCCAAAAAATAAAAAATTAAAATTTTAAATTTTTAAATTAATTTATTCTTAATTTGTGAACAAGTGCAGCAAAAAAAGTCAACTGTCTAGGTGTAGCATTATCCGGTGAATAAAAAATAAAAAATATTTTAAAAAATTAAAAATTTAAAAAACTAAATTTTTTATTTTTGAATTTTTAAATTATATTATTAAATGTTTTTTATTTAAATAATAAAAAATAAAGTCCAGCAATATCTAGTAAACAACAGATCTGTAAATTTATTTTTTTTAATATTTAAACTAAAAAAATATTTTTTCTAATTGTAAAAAATAAAAAATTCCAAAAATATCCAAAAAATAAAAAAATTAAAATTTTAAATTTTTAAATTAATTTATTCTTAATTTGTGAACAAGTGCAGCAAAAAAAGTCAACTGTCTAGGTGTAGCATTATCCGGTGAATAAAAAATAAAAAATATTTTTAAAAAAATAAAAATTTTAAAAAACTAAATTTTTTATTTTTGAATTTTTAAATTATATTATTAAATGTTTTTTATTTAAATAATAAAAAATAAAGTCCAGCAATATCTAGTAAACAACAGATCTGTAAATTTATTTTTTTTAATATTTAAACTAAAAAAATATTTTTTCTAATTGTAAAAAATAAAAATTCCAAAAATATCCAAAAAATAAAAAATTAAAATTTTAAATTTTTAAATTAATTTATTCTTAATTTGTGAACAAGTGCAGCAAAAAAAGTCAACTGTCTAGGTGTAGCATTATCCGGTGAATAAAAAATAAAAAATATTTTTAAAAAATTAAAAATTTAAAAAACTAAATTTTTATTTTTGAATTTTTAAATTATATTATTAAATGTTTTTTATTTAAATAATAAAAAATAAAGTCCAGCAATATCTAGTAAACAACAGATCTGTAAATTTATTTTTTTTAATATTTAAACTAAAAAAATATTTTTTCTAATTGTAAAAAATAAAAATTCCAAAAATATCCAAAAAATAAAAAAATTAAAATTTTAAATTTTTAAATTAATTTATTCTTAATTTGTGAACAAGTGCAGCAAAAAAAGTCAACTGTCTAGGTGTAGCATTATCCGGTGAATAAAAAATAAAAAATATTTTTAAAAAATAAAAATTTTAAAAAACTAAATTTTTTATTTTTGAATTTTTAAATTATATTATTAAATGTTTTTTATTTAAATAATAAAAAATAAAGTCCAGCAATATCTAGTAAACAACAGATCTGTAAATTTATTTTTTTTAATATTTAAACTAAAAAAATATTTTTTCTAATTGTAAAAAATAAAAAATTCCAAAAATATCCAAAAAATAAAAAATTAAAATTTTAAATTTTTTAAATTAATTTATTCTTAATTTGTGAACAAGTGCAGCAAAAAAAGTCAACTGTCTAGGTGTAGCATTATCCGGTGAATAAAAAATAAAAAATATTTTTAAAAAATAAAAATTTAAAAAACTAAATTTTTTATTTTTGAATTTTTAAATTATATTATTAAATGTTTTTTATTTAAATAATAAAAAATAAAGTCCAGCAATATCTAGTAAACAACAGATCTGTAAATTTATTTTTTTTAATATTTAAACTAAAAAAATATTTTTTCTAATTGTAAAAAATAAAAATTCCAAAAATATCCAAAAAATAAAAAATTAAAATTTTAAATTTTTAAATTAATTTATTCTTAATTTGTGAACAAGTGCAGCAAAAAAAGTCAACTGTCTAGGTGTAGCATTATCCGGTGAATAAAAAATAAAAAATATTTTAAAAAATTAAAAATTTAAAAAACTAAATTTTTTATTTTTGAATTTTTAAATTATATTATTAAATGTTTTTTATTTAAATAATAAAAAATAAAGTCCAGCAATATCTAGTAAACAACAGATCTGTAAATTTATTTTTTTTAATATTTAAACTAAAAAAATATTTTTTTCTAATTGTAAAAAAATAAAAATTCCAAAAATATCCAAAAAATAAAAAATTAAAATTTTAAATTTTTAAATTAATTTATTCTTAATTTGTGAACAAGTGCAGCAAAAAAAGTCAACTGTCTAGGTGTAGCATTATCCGGTGAATAAAAAATAAAAAATATTTTTAAAAAATAAAAATTTTAAAAAACTAAATTTTTATTTTTGAATTTTTAAATTATATTATTAAATGTTTTTATTTAAATAATAAAAAAATAAAGTCCAGCAATATCTAGTAAACAACAGATCTGTAAATTTATTTTTTTTAATATTTAAACTAAAAAAATATTTTTTTCTAATTGTAAAAAATAAAAAATTCCAAAAATATCCAAAAAATAAAAAATTAAAATTTTAAATTTTTAAATTAATTTATTCTTAATTTGTGAACAAGTGCAGCAAAAAAAGTCAACTGTCTAGGTGTAGCATTATCCGGTGAATAAAAAATAAAAAATATTTTTAAAAAATTAAAAATTTTAAAAAACTAAATTTTTATTTTTGAATTTTTAAATTATATTATTAAATGTTTTTTATTTAAATAATAAAAAAATAAAGTCCAGCAATATCTAGTAAACAACAGATCTGTAAATTTATTTTTTTTAATATTTAAACTAAAAAAATATTTTTTCTAATTGTAAAAAAATAAAAATTCCAAAAATATCCAAAAAATAAAAAATTAAAATTTTAAATTTTTAAATTAATTTATTCTTAATTTGTGAACAAGTGCAGCAAAAAAAGTCAACTGTCTAGGTGTAGCATTATCCGGTGAATAAAAAATAAAAAATATTTTAAAAAAATAAAAATTTAAAAAACTAAATTTTTATTTTTGAATTTTTAAATTATATTATTAAATGTTTTTTATTTAAATAATAAAAAATAAAGTCCAGCAATATCTAGTAAACAACAGATCTGTAAATTTATTTTTTTTAATATTTAAACTAAAAAAATATTTTTTCTAATTGTAAAAAAATAAAAAATTCCAAAAATATCCAAAAAATAAAAAATTAAAATTTTAAATTTTTAAATTAATTTATTCTTAATTTGTGAACAAGTGCAGCAAAAAAAGTCAACTGTCTAGGTGTAGCATTATCCGGTGAATAAAAAATAAAAAATATTTTAAAAAATAAAAATTTAAAAAACTAAATTTTTTATTTTTGAATTTTTAAATTATATTATTAAATGTTTTTTATTTAAATAATAAAAAATAAAGTCCAGCAATATCTAGTAAACAACAGATCTGTAAATTTATTTTTTTTAATATTTAAACTAAAAAAATATTTTTTCTAATTGTAAAAAATAAAAAATTCCAAAAATATCCAAAAAATAAAAAATTAAATTTTAAATTTTTAAATTAATTTATTCTTAATTTGTGAACAAGTGCAGCAAAAAAAGTCAACTGTCTAGGTGTAGCATTATCCGGTGAATAAAAAATAAAAAATATTTTAAAAAATAAAAATTTTAAAAAACTAAATTTTTATTTTTGAATTTTTAAATTATATTATTAAATGTTTTTTATTTAAATAATAAAAAAATAAAGTCCAGCAATATCTAGTAAACAACAGATCTGTAAATTTATTATTTTTTAATATTTAAACTAAAAAAATATTTTTTCTAATTGTAAAAAAATAAAAAATTCCAAAAATATCCAAAAAATAAAAAATTAAAATTTTAAATTTTTAAATTAATTTATTCTTAATTTGTGAACAAGTGCAGCAAAAAAAGTCAACTGTTAGGTGTAGCATTATCCGGTGAATAAAAAATAAAAAATATTTTTAAAAAATAAAAATTTAAAAAACTAAATTTTTTATTTTTGAATTTTTAAATTATATTATTAAATGTTTTTTATTTAAATAATAAAAAAATAAAGTCCAGCAATATCTAGTAAACAACAGATCTGTAAATTTATTTTTTTTAATATTTAAACTAAAAAAATATTTTTTCTAATTGTAAAAAATAAAAATTCCAAAAATATCCAAAAAATAAAAAATTAAAATTTTAAATTTTTAAATTAATTTATTCTTAATTTGTGAACAAGTGCAGCAAAAAAAGTCAACTGTCTAGGTGTAGCATTATCCGGTGAATAAAAAATAAAAAATATTTTTAAAAAATTAAAAATTTAAAAAACTAAATTTTTATTTTTGAATTTTTAAATTATATTATTAAATGTTTTTTATTTAAATAATAAAAAAATAAAGTCCAGCAATATCTAGTAAACAACAGATCTGTAAATTTATTTTTTTAATATTTAAACTAAAAAAATATTTTTTCTAATTGTAAAAAAATAAAAATTCCAAAAATATCCAAAAAATAAAAAATTAAAATTTTAAATTTTTAAATTAATTTATTCTTAATTTGTGAACAAGTGCAGCAAAAAAAGTCAACTGTCTAGGTGTAGCATTATCCGGTGAATAAAAAATAAAAAATATTTTTAAAAAAATTAAAAATTTAAAAAACTAAATTTTTATTTTTGAATTTTTAAATTATATTATTAAATGTTTTTTATTTAAATAATAAAAAATAAAGTCCAGCAATATCTAGTAAACAACAGATCTGTAAATTTATTTTTTTTAATATTTAAACTAAAAAAATATTTTTTCTAATTGTAAAAAATAAAAAATTCCAAAAATATCCAAAAAATAAAAAATTAAATTTTAAATTTTTAAATTAATTTATTCTTAATTTGTGAACAAGTGCAGCAAAAAAAGTCAACTGTCTAGGTGTAGCATTATCCGGTGAATAAAAAATAAAAAATATTTTAAAAAATAAAAATTTTAAAAAACTAAATTTTTATTTTTGAATTTTTAAATTATATTATTAAATGTTTTTATTTAAATAATAAAAAAATAAAGTCCAGCAATATCTAGTAAACAACAGATCTGTAAATTTATTATTTTTTAATATTTAAACTAAAAAATATTTTTTTCTAATTGTAAAAAATAAAAAATTCCAAAAATATCCAAAAAATAAAAAATTAAAATTTTAAATTTTTAAATTAATTTATTCTTAATTTGTGAACAAGTGCAGCAAAAAAAGTCAACTGTCTAGGTGTAGCATTATCCGGTGAATAAAAAATAAAAAATATTTTAAAAAATAAAAATTTAAAAAACTAAATTTTTTATTTTTGAATTTTTAAATTATATTATTAAATGTTTTTTATTTAAATAATAAAAAAATAAAGTCCAGCAATATCTAGTAAACAACAGATCTGTAAATTTATTTTTTTTAATATTTAAACTAAAAAAATATTTTTTCTAATTGTAAAAAATAAAAAATTCCAAAAATATCCAAAAAATAAAAAAATTAAAATTTTAAATTTTTAAATTAATTTATTCTTAATTTGTGAACAAGTGCAGCAAAAAAAGTCAACTGTCTAGGTGTAGCATTATCCGGTGAATAAAAAATAAAAAATATTTTTAAAAAATAAAAATTTTAAAAAACTAAATTTTTATTTTTGAATTTTTAAATTATATTATTAAATGTTTTTATTTAAATAATAAAAAATAAAGTCCAGCAATATCTAGTAAACAACAGATCTGTAAATTTATTTTTTTAATATTTAAACTAAAAAATATTTTTTCTAATTGTAAAAAATAAAAATTCCAAAAATATCCAAAAAATAAAAAATTAAAATTTTAAATTTTTAAATTAATTTATTCTTAATTTGTGAACAAGTGCAGCAAAAAAAGTCAACTGTCTAGGTGTAGCATTATCCGGTGAATAAAAAATAAAAAATATTTTAAAAAATAAAAATTTAAAAAACTAAATTTTTATTTTTGAATTTTTAAATTATATTATTAAATGTTTTTTATTTAAATAATAAAAAATAAAGTCCAGCAATATCTAGTAAACAACAGATCTGTAAATTTATTTTTTTTAATATTTAAACTAAAAAAATATTTTTTCTAATTGTAAAAAATAAAAATTCCAAAAATATCCAAAAAATAAAAAATTAAAATTTTAAATTTTTAAATTAATTTATTCTTAATTTGTGAACAAGTGCAGCAAAAAAAGTCAACTGTCTAGGTGTAGCATTATCCGGTGAATAAAAAATAAAAAATATTTTTAAAAAATAAAAATTTAAAAAACTAAATTTTTATTTTTGAATTTTTAAATTATATTATTAAATGTTTTTATTTAAATAATAAAAAATAAAGTCCAGCAATATCTAGTAAACAACAGATCTGTAAATTTATTT
The DNA here is from genome assembly GCF_003086295.3 of Arachis hypogaea. Taxonomy (NCBI): domain Eukaryota; kingdom Viridiplantae; phylum Streptophyta; class Magnoliopsida; order Fabales; family Fabaceae; genus Arachis; species Arachis hypogaea. The sequence continues at coordinate 58,564,449 of NC_092045.1, forward strand.
TTTTTAATATTTAAACTAAAAAAATATTTTTTCTAATTGTAAAAAATAAAAATTCCAAAAATATCCAAAAAATAAAAAATTAAAATTTTAAATTTTTAAATTAATTTATTCTTAATTTGTGAACAAGTGCAGCAAAAAAAGTCAACTGTCTAGGTGTAGCATTATCCGGTGAATAAAAAATAAAAAATATTTTAAAAAATTAAAAATTTAAAAAACTAAATTTTTATTTTTGAATTTTTAAATTATATTATTAAATGTTTTTATTTAAATAATAAAAAATAAAGTCCAGCAATATCTAGTAAACAACAGATCTGTAAATTTATTTTTTTTAATATTTAAACTAAAAAAATATTTTTTCTAATTGTAAAAAATAAAAATTCCAAAAATATCCAAAAATAAAAAAATTAAAATTTTAAATTTTTAAATTAATTTATTCTTAATTTGTGAACAAGTGCAGCAAAAAAAGTCAACTGTCTAGGTGTAGCATTATCCGGTGAATAAAAAATAAAAAATATTTTTAAAAAATAAAAATTTAAAAAACTAAATTTTTATTTTTGAATTTTTAAATTATATTATTAAATGTTTTTATTTAAATAATAAAAAATAAAGTCCAGCAATATCTAGTAAACAACAGATCTGTAAATTTATTTTTTTTAATATTTAAACTAAAAAAATATTTTTTCTAATTGTAAAAAATAAAAATTCCAAAAATATCCAAAAAATAAAAAATTAAATTTTAAATTTTTAAATTAATTTATTCTTAATTTGTGAACAAGTGCAGCAAAAAAAGTCAACTGTCTAGGTGTAGCATTATCCGGTGAATAAAAAATAAAAAATATTTTAAAAAAATAAAAATTTAAAAAACTAAATTTTTATTTTTGAATTTTTAAATTATATTATTAAATGTTTTTTATTTAAATAATAAAAAATAAAGTCCAGCAATATCTAGTAAACAACAGATCTGTAAATTTATTATTTTTTAATATTTAAACTAAAAAAATATTTTTTTCTAATTGTAAAAAATAAAAATTCCAAAAATATCCAAAAAATAAAAAATTAAATTTTAAATTTTTAAATTAATTTATTCTTAATTTGTGAACAAGTGCAGCAAAAAAAGTCAACTGTCTAGGTGTAGCATTATCCGGTGAATAAAAAATAAAAAATATTTTTAAAAAAATTAAAAATTTAAAAAACTAAATTTTTATTTTTGAATTTTTAAATTATATTATTAAATGTTTTTTATTTAAATAATAAAAAATAAAGTCCAGCAATATCTAGTAAACAACAGATCTGTAAATTTATTTTTTTTAATATTTAAACTAAAAAAATATTTTTTCTAATTGTAAAAAATAAAAATTCAAAAATATCCAAAAAATAAAAAATTAAATTTTAAATTTTTAAATTAATTTATTCTTAATTTGTGAACAAGTGCAGCAAAAAAAGTCAACTGTTAGGTGTAGCATTATCCGGTGAATAAAAAATAAAAAATATTTTAAAAAATAAAAATTTTAAAAAACTAAATTTTTATTTTTGAATTTTTAAATTATATTATTAAATGTTTTTTATTTAAATAATAAAAAATAAAGTCCAGCAATATCTAGTAAACAACAGATCTGTAAATTTATTATTTTTTAATATTTAAACTAAAAAAATATTTTTTCTAATTGTAAAAAATAAAAATTCCAAAAATATCCAAAAAATAAAAAATTAAATTTTAAATTTTTAAATTAATTTATTCTTAATTTGTGAACAAGTGCAGCAAAAAAAGTCAACTGTCTAGGTGTAGCATTATCCGGTGAATAAAAAATAAAAAATATTTTTAAAAAAATAAAAATTTAAAAAACTAAATTTTTATTTTTGAATTTTTAAATTATATTATTAAATGTTTTTTATTTAAATAATAAAAAAATAAAGTCCAGCAATATCTAGTAAACAACAGATCTGTAAATTTATTATTTTTTAATATTTAAACTAAAAAAATATTTTTTCTAATTGTAAAAAATAAAAAATTCCAAAAATATCCAAAAAATAAAAAATTAAATTTTAAATTTTTAAATTAATTTATTCTTAATTTGTGAACAAGTGCAGCAAAAAAAGTCAACTGTTAGGTGTAGCATTATCCGGTGAATAAAAAATAAAAAATATTTTAAAAAATAAAAATTTTAAAAAACTAAATTTTTATTTTGAATTTTTAAATTATATTATTAAATGTTTTTATTTAAATAATAAAAAATAAAGTCCAGCAATATCTAGTAAACAACAGATCTGTAAATTTATTTTTTTTAATATTTAAACTAAAAAATATTTTTTTCTAATTGTAAAAAATAAAAATTCCAAAAATATCCAAAAAATAAAAAAATTAAATTTTAAATTTTTAAATTAATTTATTCTTAATTTGTGAACAAGTGCAGCAAAAAAAGTCAACTGTCTAGGTGTAGCATTATCCGGTGAATAAAAAATAAAAAATATTTTTAAAAAATTAAAAATTTAAAAAACTAAATTTTTTATTTTTGAATTTTTAAATTATATTATTAAATGTTTTTTATTTAAATAATAAAAAAATAAAGTCCAGCAATATCTAGTAAACAACAGATCTGTAAATTTATTATTTTTTAATATTTAAACTAAAAAAATATTTTTTCTAATTGTAAAAAATAAAAATTCCAAAAATATCCAAAAAATAAAAAATTAAAATTTTAAATTTTTAAATTAATTTATTCTTAATTTGTGAACAAGTGCAGCAAAAAAAGTCAACTGTTAGGTGTAGCATTATCCGGTGAATAAAAAATAAAAAATATTTTTAAAAAAATAAAAATTTTAAAAAACTAAATTTTTATTTTTGAATTTTTAAATTATATTATTAAATGTTTTTTATTTAAATAATAAAAAATAAAGTCCAGCAATATCTAGTAAACAACAGATCTGTAAATTTATTATTTTTTAATATTTAAACTAAAAAAATATTTTTTCTAATTGTAAAAAATAAAAATTCCAAAAATATCCAAAAAATAAAAAAATTAAATTTTAAATTTTTAAATTAATTTATTCTTAATTTGTGAACAAGTGCAGCAAAAAAAGTCAACTGTCTAGGTGTAGCATTATCCGGTGAATAAAAAATAAAAAATATTTTAAAAAAATAAAAATTTAAAAAACTAAATTTTTATTTTTGAATTTTTAAATTATATTATTAAATGTTTTTTATTTAAATAATAAAAAATAAAGTCCAGCAATATCTAGTAAACAACAGATCTGTAAATTTATTATTTTTTTAATATTTAAACTAAAAAATATTTTTTTCTAATTGTAAAAAATAAAAATTCCAAAAATATCCAAAAAATAAAAAATTAAATTTTAAATTTTTAAATTAATTTATTCTTAATTTGTGAACAAGTGCAGCAAAAAAAGTCAACTGTCTAGGTGTAGCATTATCCGGTGAATAAAAAATAAAAAATATTTTAAAAAATAAAAATTTAAAAAACTAAATTTTTATTTTTGAATTTTTAAATTATATTATTAAATGTTTTTATTTAAATAATAAAAAATAAAGTCCAGCAATATCTAGTAAACAACAGATCTGTAAATTTATTATTTTTTAATATTTAAACTAAAAAAATATTTTTTCTAATTGTAAAAAATAAAAAATTCCAAAAATATCCAAAAAATAAAAAATTTAAATTTTAAATTTTTAAATTAATTTATTCTTAATTTGTGAACAAGTGCAGCAAAAAAAGTCAACTTTTAGGTGTAGCATTATCCGGTGAATAAAAAATAAAAAATATTTTAAAAAATAAAAATTTAAAAAACTAAATTTTTATTTTTGAATTTTTAAATTATATTATTAAATGTTTTTTATTTAAATAATAAAAAATAAAGTCCAGCAATATCTAGTAAACAACAGATCTGTAAATTTATTTTTTTTAATATTTAAACTAAAAAAATATTTTTTCTAATTGTAAAAAATAAAAATTCCAAAAATATCCAAAAAATAAAAAAATTAAAATTTTAAATTTTTAAATTAATTTATTCTTAATTTGTGAACAAGTGCAGCAAAAAAAGTCAACTGTCTAGGTGTAGCATTATCCGGTGAATAAAAAATAAAAAATATTTTAAAAAATTAAAAATTTAAAAAACTAAATTTTTTATTTTTGAATTTTTAAATTATATTATTAAATGTTTTTTATTTAAATAATAAAAAAATAAAGTCCAGCAATATCTAGTAAACAACAGATCTGTAAATTTATTATTTTTTAATATTTAAACTAAAAAAATATTTTTTCTAATTGTAAAAAATAAAAAATTCCAAAAATATCCAAAAAATAAAAAATTTAAATTTTAAATTTTTAAATTAATTTATTCTTAATTTGTGAACAAGTGCAGCAAAAAAAGTCAACTTTTAGGTGTAGCATTATCCGGTGAATAAAAAATAAAAAATATTTTTAAAAAATAAAAATTTTAAAAAACTAAATTTTTATTTTTGAATTTTTAAATTATATTATTAAATGTTTTTTATTTAAATAATAAAAAAATAAAGTCCAGCAATATCTAGTAAACAACAGATCTGTAAATTTATTTTTTTAATATTTAAACTAAAAAAATATTTTTTCTAATTGTAAAAAATAAAAAATTCAAAAATATCCAAAAAATAAAAAATTAAATTTTAAATTTTTAAATTAATTTATTCTTAATTTGTGAACAAGTGCAGCAAAAAAAGTCAACTCTTTAGGTGTAGATTATCCGGTGAATAAAAAATATTTTTAAAAAATAAAAATTTTAAAAAACTAAATTTTTATTTTTGAATTTTTAAATTATATTATTAAATGTTTTTTATTTAAATAATAAAAAATAAAGTCCAGCAATATCTAGTAAACAACAGATCTGTAAATTTATTATTTTTTAATATTTAAACTAAAAAAATATTTTTTCTAATTGTAAAAAATAAAAATTCCAAAAATATCCAAAAAATAAAAAATTAAATTTTAAATTTTTAAATTAATTTATTCTTAATTTGTGAACAAGTGCAGCAAAAAAAGTCAACTGTCTAGGTGTAGCATTATCCGGTGAATAAAAAATAAAAAATATTTTAAAAAATTAAAAATTTAAAAAACTAAATTTTTATTTTTGAATTTTAAATTATATTATTAAATGTTTTTTATTTAAATAATAAAAAATAAAGTCCAGCAATATCTAGTAAACAACAGATCTGTAAATTTATTATTTTTTAATATTTAAACTAAAAAAATATTTTTTCTAATTGTAAAAAATAAAAAATTCCAAAATATCCAAAAATAAAAAATTAAATTTTAAATTTTTAAATTAATTTATTCTTAATTTGTGAACAAGTGCAGCAAAAAAAGTCAACTCTTTAGGTGTAGCATTATCCGGTGAATAAAAAATAAAAAATATTTTTAAAAAATAAAAATTTTAAAAAACTAAATTTTTATTTTTGAATTTTTAAATTATATTATTAAATGTTTTTTATTTAAATAATAAAAAATAAAGTCCAGCAATATCTAGTAAATAACAGATCTGTAATTTATTTTTTTTAATATTTAAACTAAAAAAATATTTTTCTAATTGTAAAAAATAAAAAATTCCAAAAATATCCAAAAAATAAAAAATTTAAATTTTAAATTTTTAAATTAATTTATTCTTAATTTGTGAACAAGTGCAGCAAAAAAAGTCAACTTTTAGGTGTAGCATTATCCGGTGAATAAAAAATATTTTAAAAAATAAAAAATTTTAAAAAACTAAATTTTTATTTTTGAATTTTTAAATTATATTATTAAATGTTTTTTATTTAAATAATAAAAAAAAGTCCAGCAATATCTAGTAAACAACAGATTGTAAATTTATTATTTTTTATAATTTTAAACTAAAAAAATATTTTTTCAATTGTAAAAAATAAAAATTCCAAAAATATCCAAAAAATAAAAAAATTAAATTTTAAATTTTTAAATTAATTTATTCTTAATTTGTGAACAAGTGCAGCAAAAAAAGTCAACTGTCTAGGTGTAGCATTATCCGGTGAATAAAAAATAAAAAATATTTTAAAAAATTAAAAATTTAAAAAACTAAATTTTTATTTTTGAATTTTTAAATTATATTATTAAATGTTTTTATTTAAATAATAAAAAATAAAGTCCAGCAATATCTAGTAAACAACAGATCTGTAAATTTATTATTTTTTAATATTTAAACTAAAAAAATATTTTTTCTAATTGTAAAAAATAAAAAATTCCAAAAATATCCAAAAAATAAAAAATTTAAATTTTAAATTTTTAAATTAATTTATTCTTAATTTGTGAACAAGTGCAGCAAAAAAAGTCAACTTTTAGGTGTAGCATTATCCGTGAATAAAAAATAAAAAATATTTTAAAAAAATAAAAATTTTAAAAAACTAAATTTTTATTTTTGAATTTTTAAATTATATTATTAAATGTTTTTTATTTAAATAATAAAAAATAAAGTCCAGCAATATCTAGTAAACAACAGATCTGTAAATTTATTATTTTTTAATATTTAAACTAAAAAAATATTTTTTCTAATTGTAAAAAATAAAAAATTCCAAAAATATCAAAAAATAAAAAATTAAATTTTAAATTTTTAAATTAATTTATTCTTAATTTGTGAACAAGTGCAGCAAAAAAAAGTCAACTGTTTAGGTGTAGCATTATCCGGTGAATAAAAAATAAAAAATATTTTAAAAAATAAAAATTTAAAAAACTAAATTTTTATTTTGAATTTTTAAATTATATTATTAAATGTTTTTTATTTAAATAATAAAAAAATAAAGTCCAGCAATATCTAGTAAAAACAGATCTGTAAATTTATTATTTTTTTAATATTTAAACTAAAAAAATATTTTTTTCTAATTGTAAAAAAATAAAAATTCCAAAAATATCCAAAAAATAAAAAAATTAAAATTTTAAATTTTTAAATTAATTTATTCTTAATTTGTGAACAAGTGCAGCAAAAAAAGTCAACTGTTTAGGTGTAGCATTATCCGGTGAATAAAAAATAAAAAATATTTTTAAAAAATTAAAAATTTAAAAAACTAAATTTTTATTTTTGAATTTTTAAATTATATTATTAAATGTTTTTTATTTAAATAATAAAAAAATAAAGTCCAGCAATATCTAGTAAACAACAGATCTGTAAATTTATTATTTTTTAATATTTAAACTAAAAAAATATTTTTTCTAATTGTAAAAAATAAAAAATTCCAAAAATATCCAAAAATAAAAAATTTAAATTTTAAATTTTTAAATTAATTTATTCTTAATTTGTGAACAAGTGCAGCAAAAAAAGTCAACTTTTAGGTGTAGCATTATCCGGTGAATAAAAAATAAAAAATATTTTTAAAAAAATAAAATATTTTAAAAAACTAAATTTCTTATTTTTGAATTTTTAAATTATATTATTAAATGTTTTTTATTTAAATAAGTAAAAAAATAAAGTCCAGCAATATCTAGTAAATAACAGACCTGTGAATTTATTATTTTTTTAATATTTAAACTAAAAAAATATTTTTTTCTAATTGTAAAAAATAAAAAATTCCAAAAATATCCAAAAAATAAAAAAATTTAAATTTTAAATTTTTAAATTAATTTATTCTTAATTTGTGAACAAGTGCGGCAAAAAAAGTCAACTCTTTAGGTGTAGGATTATCCGGTGAATATGTTTAAAAAATAAAAAATTTTAAAAAACAAAATTTCTTATTTTTGAATTTTTAAATTATATTATTAAATTTTTTTATTTAAATAATAAAAAAAGTCCAGCAATATCTAGTAAACAATAGATCTGTAAATTTATTATTTTTTATAATTTTAGACTAAAAAAAATTTTTTTCATTGTAAAAAATAAAAATTCCAAAAATATCCAAAAAATAAAAAAATTTAAATTTTAAATTTTTAAATTAATTTATTCTTAATTTGTGAACAAGTGCAGCAAAAAAAGTCAACTGTCTAGGTGTAGCATTATCCGGTGAATAAAAAATAAAAAATATTTTTAAAAAAATAAAAAATTTAAAAAATAAATTTTTATTTTTGAATTTTTAAATTATATTATTAAATGTTTTTTATTTAAATAATAAAAAAATAAAGTCCAGCAATATCTAGTAAACAACAGATCTGTAAATTTATTATTTTTTTAATATTTAAACTAAAAAATATTTTTTTCTAATTGTAAAAAATAAAAATTCCAAAAATATCCAAAAATAAAAAATTTAAATTTTAAATTTTTAAATTAATTTATTCTTAATTTGTGAACAAGTGCAGCAAAAAAAGTCAACTGTCTAGGTGTAGCATTATCCGGTGAATAAAAAATAAAAAATATTTTAAAAAATAAAAAATTTAAAAAACTAAATTTTTTATTTTTGAATTTTTAAATTATATTATTAAATGTTTTTTATTTAAATAATAAAAAAATAAAGTCCAGCAATATCTAGTAAACAACAGATCTGTAAATTTATTATTTTTTAATATTTAAACTAAAAAAATATTTTTTTCTAATTGTAAAAAAATAAAAAATTCCAAAAATATCAAAAAAATTAAATTTTAAATTTTTAAATTAATTTATTCTTAATTTGTGAACAAGTGCAGCAAAAAAAAGTCAACTGTTTAGGTGTAGCATTATCCGGTGAATAAAAAATAAAAAATATTTTTAAAAAAATAAAAAATTTTAAAAAACTAAATTTTTATTTTGAATTTTTAAATTATATTATTAAATGTTTTTATTTAAATAATAAAAAATAAAGTCCAGCAATATCTAGTAAACAACAGATCTGTAAATTTATTATTTTTTAAATTTAAACTAAAAAATATTTTTTTCAATTGTAAAAAATAAAGAATTCCAAAAATATCCAAAAATAAAAAAAAAAATTAAATTTTTAAATTTTTAAATTAATTTTTCTTAATTTGTGAACAAGTGCAGCAAAAAAAGTCAACTGTTTAGGTGTAGCATTATCGGTGAATAAAAAAATAAAAAATATTTTTAAAAAATTAAAAATTTTAAAAAACTAAATTTTTTATTTTTGAATTTTTAAATTATATTATGAAATGTTTTTTATTTAAATAATAAAAAAATAAAGTCCAGCAATATCTAGTAAACAACAGATCTATAAATTTATTATTTTTTTAATATTTAAGGTAAAAAAATAAAAAATTCGAAAATTATCGAAAAAAGTAAAAAAATTAAAATTTTTAAATTTTTAAATTAATTTATTCTTAATTTGTGAACAAGTGCAGCAAAAAAAAGTCAACTGTCTAGGTGTAACATTATCCGGTGAATAAAAATATAAAAAATATTTTAAAAAAAATTAAAAATTTTATATTTGAATTTTTAAATTATATTATTAAATGTTTTTTATTTAAATAATAAAAAATAAAGTCCAGCAATATCTAGTAAATAACAGATCTGTAAATTTTTATTTTTTTAATATTTAAACTAAAAAAATATTTTTTCTAATTGTAAAAAAATAAAAATTCCAAAAATATCAAAAAAAAAAAAAATTTTAAATTTTTAAATTAATTTATTCTTAATTTGTGAACAAGTGCAGCAAAAAAAGTCAACTCTTTAGGTGTAGGATTATCCGGTGAATAAAAAATAAAAAATATTTTAAAAAAATAAAAATTTTAAAAAACTAAATTTCTTATTTTTGAATTTTTAAATTATATTATTAAATGTTTTTTATTTAAATAATAAAAAAAGTCCAGCAATATCTAGTAAACAACAGATCTGTAAATTTATTATTTTTTTAATTTAGACTAAAAAATTTTTTTTCCAGTTGTTAAAAAATAAAGAATTCCAAAAATATCCAAAAATATCCAAAAAATAAAAAATTTAAATTTTAAATTTTTAAATTAATTTATTCTTAATTTGTGAACAAGTGTAGCAAAAAAAGTCAACTGTCTAGGTGTAGCATTATCCGGTGAATAAAAAATTAAAAAATATTTTAAAAAATTAAAATTTAAAAAACTAAATTTTTTATTTTTGAATTTTTAAATTATATTATTAAATGTTTTTTATTTAAATAATAAAAAAAAAGTCCAGCAATATCTAGTAAACAACAGATCTGTAAATTTATTATTTTTTAATATTTAAACTAAAAAAAATATTTTTTCTAATTGTAAAAAATAAAAAATTCCAAAAATATCCAAAAAATAAAAAAATTTAAATTTTAAATTTTTTAAATTAATTTATTCTTAATTTGTGAACAAGTGCAGCAAAAAAAGTCAACTCTTTAGGTGTAGGATTATCCGGTGAATAAAAAATAAAAAATGTTTAAAAAAATAAAAAATTTTAAAAAACTAAATTTTTATTTTTGAATTTTTAAATTATATTATTAAATGTTTTTTATTTAAATAATAAAAAAAAAGTCCAGCAATATCTAGTAAACAACAGATCTGTAAATTTATTATTTTTTAATTTTAAACTAAAAAATTTTTTTTCAATTGTAAAAAATAAAAATTCCAAAAATATCCAAAAAATAAAAAATTTAAATTTTAAATTTTTTAAATTAATTTATTCTTAATTTGTGAACAAGTGCAGCAAAAAAAGTCAACTGTCTAGGTGTAGCATTATCCGGTGAATAAAAAATAAAAAATATTTTTAAAAAAATAAAAATTTAAAAAACTAAATTTTTATTTTTGAATTTTTAATTATATTATTAAATGTTTTTTATTTAAATAATAAAAAAAAAGTCCAGCAATATCTAGTAAACAACAGATCTGTAAATTTATTATTTTTTAATATTTAAACTAAAAAATATTTTTTTCAATTGTAAAAAATAAAAATTCCAAAAATATCCAAAATATCCAAAAAATAAAAAATTTAAATTTTAAATTTTTAAATTAATTTATTCTTAATTTGTGAACAAGTGCAGCAAAAAAAGTCAACTGTCTAGGTGTAGCATTATCCGGTGAATAAAAAATAAAAAATATTTTTAAAAAAATTAAAAATTTAAAAAACTAAATTTTTATTTTTGAATTTTTAAATTATATTATTAAATATTTTTTATTTAAATAATAAAAAAATAAAGTCCAGCAATATCTAGTAAACAACAGATCTGTAAATTTATTATTTTTTAATATTTAAACTAAAAAAATATTTTTTTCTAATTGTAAAAAATAAAAAATTCCAAAAAATAAAAAATTTAAATTTTAAATTTTTAAATTAATTTATTCTTAATTTGTGAACAAGTGCAGCAAAAAAAGTCAACTCTTTAGGTGTAGGATTATCCGGTGAATAAAAAATAAAAAATATTTTAAAAAATAAAAATTTTAAAAAACTAAATTTCTTATTTTTGAATTTTTAAATTATATTATTAAATGTTTTTTATTTAAATAATAAAAAAAGTCCAGCAATATCTAGTAAACAACAGATCTGTAAATTTATTATTTTTTTAAATTTTAGACTAAAAAAATTTTTTTCCAGTTGTTAAAAAATAAAGAATTCCAAAAATATCCAAAAAATAAAAAATTTAAATTTTAAATTTTTAAATTAATTTATTCTTAATTTGTGAACAAGTGCAGCAAAAAAAGTCAACTGTCTAGGTGTAGCATTATCCAGTGAATAAAAAATAAAAATATTTTTAAAAAATTAAAAATTTAAAAAACTAAATTTTTTATTTTTGAATTTTTAAATTATATTATTAAATGTTTTTTATTTAAATAATAAAAAAATAAAGTCCAGCAATATCTAGTAAACAACAGATCTGTAAATTTATTATTTTTTAATATTTAAACTAAAAAAATATTTTTTCTAATTGTAAAAAATAAAAAATTCAAAAATATCCAAAAAATAAAAAAATTTAAATTTTAAATTTTTTAAATTAATTTATTCTTAATTTGTGAACAAGTGCGGCAAAAAAAGTCAACTCTTTAGGTGTAGGATTATCCGGTGAATAAAAAATAAAAAATATGTTTAAAAAAATAAAAAATTTTAAAAACTAAATTTTTATTTTTGAATTTTTAAATTATATTATTAAATGTTTTTTATTTAAATGATTTAAAAAAGTCCAGCAATATCTAGTAAACAACAGATCTGTAAATTTATTATTTTTTTACAATTTTAGACTAAAAAAATTTTTCCAGTTGTTAAAAAATAAAGAATTCCAAAAATATCCAAAAAAGAAAAAATTTTAAATTTTAAATTTTTAAATTAATTTATTCTTAATTTGTGAACAAGTGCAGCAAAAAGAGTCAACTGTCTAGGTGTAGCATTATCCGTTGAATAAAAAATTAAAAAATATTTTTAAAAAAATAAAAAATTCAAAAAAACTAAATTTTTTATTTTTGAATTTTTAAATTATATTATTAAATGTTTTTTATTTAAATAATAAAAAAATAAAGTCCAGCAATATCTAGAAAACAACAGATCTATAAATTTATTATTTTTTTAATATTTAAACTAAAAAAAATATTTTTTCTAATTGTAAAAAAATAAAAAATTCCAAAAATATCGAAAAAATAAAAAATTTTAAATTAATTTATTCTTAATTTGTGAACAAGTGCAGCAAAAAAAGTCAACTCTTTAGGTGTAGCATTATCCGGTGAATAAAAAATAAAAAATATTTTAAAAAAATAAAATATTTTAAAAAACTAAATTTCTTATTTTTGAATTTTTAAATTATATTATTAAATGTGTTTTATTTAAATAAGAAAAAAATAAAGTCCAGCAATATCTAGTAAACAACAGATCTGTAAATTTATTATTTTTTTAAAATTTTAACTAAAAAAATAATTTTTCTAATTGTAAAAAAAATAAAAAATTCCAAAAATATCCAAAAAAGTAAAAAAATTAAAATTTTAAAATTTTAAAATTAATTTATTCTTAATTTATGAACAAGTGCAGCAAAAAAAAGTCAACTGTCTAGGTGTAGCTGATGTGTGGAAAACGATCCAACACAAAACTCACGGCAAGTGTACCGGGTCGCATCAAGTAATAAAACTCATGGGAGTGAGGTCGATCCCACAGGGATTGAAGGATTGAGCAATTTTAGTTTAGTGTTGATTTAGTCAAGCGAATCAAGTATTGGTTGAGTGATTTTGTATCCAACAGTAAGTAAATAACAGGAAATGTAAAGGAGAGGATGAATTGCAGAAATTAAAGAGAACGGAAAGTAAAGGTGCTGAATCTTAAAGAACAAGAAATTAAATGACTGAAACTTAAAGTGTAAGAAATGTAAATTGCAGTAACTTAAAATGCAAGAAATGTAAATTGCTTGAATGGAAAGGGAGTTGAGGATTGGAATTCAGAATTTCAGCAAGGAAATTAAATTGCAACAATTAATAAAGCAGAAGATGAATTGGAAGTAACTAGAATTCAAACAGGAAATGAAATTAAATTGCAGCAGGGGTTCACAGAAGAACCAAAAAGGAAAATAGGATCTAGGACTCCAAAGACTAGATAGCAAAGTCTAGATCTCAATTGCCTTCCCAGATCCAAGTTCACAAAGCAATTAACAAGAAATTAAAGAAGAAGCAGTAAAAGAAATGTAATTGAACTCAATTATGCAGAAGAGAAATTAAAGAGATCTTGAATGGAGATTGAGACAGAAATTCCTCAATTCTTCACACCCAAGACTCAAACAAGAAAAGTAAAAATGCTCAAGCAAGAACGAGGAAGAAGAGAGATCAATTCTCCTCCCAATTTTCTGAAATCTCAGTTCTTAGCTCTCAATGAAGTCTCAAAATTCAAAAATCAAAAGAGGGTTCAAAAGTCAAAAGTAAAGAAAAGCTCTCTAATTACATCAAACTATCTCCTATTTATACACTTTCTATTCTTGGATTTTGGTATTTGGATGGGCTTTTGATTTGGTGAAGAAATGAATTAAATTGGATTTTTAATCCAATTTTCAGCCCATGAGAAAAGTGGCTTCCAGGAGGCTGCCCTGTCCTTGTGGAGGCAGAGCAGAAAATGGCGCATGCGGCCTCGTGCGTGCGTGCTTGGTGAGAGTGATGCTGCAGGATGCTGCCCTGCCTTGTGGAGGCAGGGCAGATTTTTCTTGGTGCACCAGATTCTGCTGCCTGTGCGTGCTGCTGCTGGCCGAATGTTCAAGTCCTGGCCGTGCAAGATGCTGCGCCATGCACCAAGAAATGCTGCCTGCCTTGTGGAGGCAGGGCAATGTGCCAAAGGTGAAGTCCACGTTCGATACTCGTGGAGGCACATGTTGCTCCTTTTTCCTTAGTTTTCTTGGCACCAAAGTCATGCCTAGTTCCTTACTTCCTCATTCCGTGTTCGATTCATGGAGAATGAAAGCAAGCCACTTTTTGCTTGATTTTATTGTGCTTGAGCGCTACTCCTTCCTCTTTGTCCTTGGGTTCGAAACCGTAGGAAGCATTATGAAGCAATTCCTTTTGAATTTTTCTTGGTGAAGCCGATATTGCTCTTGAGGAGGCAGGGCAGAGTTTCTTTGAAGCTTGGTTCACTATGCTGCTCTCCTGGAGGCAGTGTGCCTTGTGGAGGCAGTGTTTGCTTCCTCCTTCTATGTTGCACCACACTTCTCCTCCATGTCACACTTCTTAAGCCACGTTTTTCTTCTTTTCTTCCTTTCTTCACCTACAAGAAACCAAAACAACCAAAAAATTATCTCTAAACTCATAAGGTTTATAAATCATTAAAAATCAATTAATTTTAGCTCAAACCTCATGATTTAGCATCAATTTAATGGTGGTTGTTTGATTTAAAGAAGTTATGCATTTTCATTCCAAATTACTTACTTAGGATGCAAGAAAATGCATAAAAACTAGTGAAACAAGTGAAATTAGCTTGAAAAAATGGGTATATGATGACTTGTCATCACAACACCAAACTTAAATCTTGCTTGTCCCCAAGCAAGCATCAAAATTAAGAGGAAATAAAATGAAAAAGAAGAGCAAACATTTCCTTATTAGGCAATATCTAATAAATAACAGATCTGTAAATTTGTTTGTTTTTTTTTAATATTTAAACTAAAAAATATATTTTTCTAATTGTAAAAAAATAAAAAATTCCAAAAATATTGAAAAAATAAAAAAATTTTAAATTTTAAAATTTTTAAATTAATTTATTCTTAATTTGTGAACAAGTGCAGTAAAAAAAGTCAATTGTTTAGGTGTATCATTAACCGGTGAATAAAAAAATAAAAAATATTTTTAAAAAAATAAAAAATTTAAAAAAACTAAATTTTTTATTTTTGAATATTTAAATTATATTATTAAATTTTTTTATTTAAGTAATAAAAAAATAAAGTCCAGCAATATCTAGTAAACAACAGATGTGTAAATTTATTATTTTTTTAATATTTAAACTAAAAAAATATTTTTTTCTAATTGTAAAAAATAAAAAATTCCAAAAATATCCAAAAAATAAAAATTTTAAATTTTAAATTTTTTAAATTAATTTATTCTTAATTTGTGAGCAAGTGCAGCAAAAAAGTCAACTCTATAGGTGTAGGAATATCCGGTGAATAAAAAATAAAAAATTTTTAAAAAAATAAAAATTTTAAAAAACAAATTTTTATTTTGAATTTTTAAATTATATTATTAAATGTTTTTTATTTAAATAATAAAAAAATTCAGCAATATCTAGTAAACAATAGATCTGTAAATTTATTATTTTTTTAATTTTAAAAAAAAAAATTTTTCAATTGTAAAAAATAAAGAATTCCAAAAATATCCAAAAAAGTAAAAAATTAAAAATTTTTAAATTTTTAAATTAATTTATTCTTAATTTGTGACAAGTGCAGCAAAAAAAAGTCAACTGTCTAGGTGTAGCATTATCCGGTGAATAAAAATAAAAAATATTTTAAAAAATTAAAAATTTAAAAAACTAAATTTTTTATTTTTGAATTTTTAAATTATATTATTAAATGTTTTTTATTTAAATAATAAAAAATAAAGTCCAGCAATATCTAGTAAACAACAGATCTGTAAATTTATTATTTTTTTAATATTTAAACTAAAAAAATATTTTTTCTAATTGTAAAAAAATAAAAAATCCAAGAATATCCAAAAAATAAAAATTTAAATTTTAAATTTTTAAATTAATTTATTCTTAATTTGTGAACAAGTGCAGCAAAAAAAGTCAACTCTTTAGGTGTAGCATTATCCGGTGAATAAAAAATAAAAAATATTTTTAAAAAAATAAAAATTTTAAAAACTAAATTTCTTATTTTTGAATTTTTAAATTATATTATTAATGTTTTTTATTTAATAATAAAAAAAAGTCCAGCAATATCTAGTAAACAACAGATCATAAATTTATTATTTTTTTAAATTTTAACTAAAAAATTTTTTTCAGTTGTAAAAAATAAAGAATTCCAAAAATATCCAAAAAAGTAAAAAAAATTAAAATTTTTAAATTTTTAAATTAATTTATTCTTATTTGTGAACAAGTGCAGCAAAAAAAGTCAACTGTCTAGGTGTAGCATTATCTGGTGAATAAAAAAAAATATTTTTAAAAAAATTAAAAATTTTAAAAAACAAATTTTTTATTTTTGAATTTTTAAATTTTTATTAAATGTTTTTATTTAAATAATAAAAAAATAAAGTCCAGCAATATCTAGTAAACAACAATCTATAAATTTATTATTTTTTTAATATTTAAACTAAAAAATATTTTTTCTAATTGTAAAAAATAAAAAATTCCAAAAATATCAAAAAAGTAAAAAAACTAAAATTTTTAAATTTTTAAATTAATTTATTCTTAATTTGTGAACAAGTGCAGCAAAAAAAAGTCAACTGTCTAGGTGTAGCATTATCCGGTGAATAAAAAAAAATATTTTAAAAAAATTAAAAATTTAAAAAACTAAATTTTTTATTTTTGAATTTTTAAATTATATTATTAAATGTTTTTTATTTAAATAATAAAAAATAAAGTCCAGCAATATCTAGTAAACAACAGATCTGAAAATTTATTATTTTTTTAATATTTAAACTAAAAAAATATTTTTTCTAATTGTAAAAAAATAAAAGATTCCAAATCTGTCAAAAAATAAAAAATTTAAATTTTAAATTTTAAATTAATTTATTCTTAATTTATGAACAAGTGCAGCAAAAAAAGTCAACTCTTTAGGTGTAGCATTATCCGGTGAATAAAAAATAAAAAATATTTTTAAAAAATAAAATATTTAAAAAACTAAATTTCTTATTTTTGAATTTTTAAATTATATTATTAAATGTTTTTTATTTAAATAATAAAAAATAAAGTCCAGCAAATCTAGTAAACAATAGATCTGTAAATTTATTATTTTTTAAATTTAAACTAAAAAAATATTTTTTCTAATTGTAAAAAAATAAAAAATTCCAAAAATATCCAAAAAAGTAAAAAAATTAAAATTTTAAAATTTTAAATTAATTTATTCTTAATTTGTGAACAAGTGCAGCAAAAAAAGTCAACTCTTTAGGTGTAGCATTATCAGGTGAATAAAAAATAAAAAATATTTTTAAAAAAATAAAATATTTTAAAAAACTAAATTTCTTATTTTTGAATTTTTAAATTATATTATTAAATGTTTTTTATTTAAATAAGAAAAAAATAAAGTCCACAATATCTAGTAAACAACAGATCAGTAAATTTATTATTTTTTTAATATTTAAATTAAAAAATATTTTTTCTAATTGTAAAAAAATAAAAAATTCCAAAAATATCCAAAAAAGTAAAAAAATTAAAATTTTAAATTTTTAAATTAATTTTTCATAATTTGTGAACAAGTGCAGCAAAAAAAGTCAACTGTTTAGGTGTAGCATTATCCGGTGAATAAAAAAATAAAAAATATTTTTAAAAAATAAAAATTTAAAAAAACTAATTTTTTATTTTTGAATATTTAAATTATATTATTAAATTTTTTTATTTAAGTAATAAAAAATAAAGTCCAGCAATATCTAGTAAACAACAGATGTGTAAATTTATTATTTTTTTAATATTTAAACTAAAAAAATATTTTTTCTAATTGTAAAAAATAAAAAATTCCAAAAATATCCAAAAAATAAAAAATTTAAATTTTAAATTTTTAAATTAATTTATTCTTAATTTGTGTGCAAGTGCAGCAAAAAAGTCAACTCTATAGGTGTAGGAATATCCGGTGAATAAAAAATAAAAAATATTTTTAAAAAATAAAAAATTTTAAAAAACTAAATTTCTTATGTTTGAATTTTTAAATTATATTATTAAATGTTTTTTATTTAAATAATAAAAAAATTCTAGCAATATCTTGTAAACAATAGATCTGTAAATTTATTATTTTTTTACAATTTTAGACAAAAAAAAATTTTTTCCAGTTGTTAAAAAATAAAGAATTCCAAAAATATCCAAAAAAGTAAAAAATTAAAAACTAATTTTTTAAATTTTTAAATTAATTTATTTTTAATTTGTGAACAAGTGCAGCAAAAAAAAGTCAACTGTCTAGGTGTAGCATTATCCGGTGAATAAAAAATAAAAAATATTTTAAAAAAATTAAAAATTTAAAAAACTAAATTTTCTATTTTTGAATTTTTAAATTATATTATTAAATGTTTTTTATTTAAATAATAAAAAAATAAAGTCCAGCAATATCTAGTAAACAACAGATCTGAAAATTTATTATTTTTTAATATTTAAACTAAAAAAATACTTTTTTCTAATTGTAAAAAAATAAAAGATTCCAAATCTGTCAAAAAAATAAAAAATTTTAAATTTTAAAGTTTTTAAATTAATTTATTCTTAATTTGTGAACAAGTGCAGCAAAAAAAATCAACTCTTTAGGTGTAGCATTATCCGGTGAATAAAAAATAAAAAATATTTTTAAAAAAATAAAATATTTTAAAAAACTAAATTTCTTATTTTTGAATTTTTAAATTATATTATTAAATGTTTTTTATTTAAATAAGAAAAAAATAAAGTCCAGCAATATCTAGTAAACAACAGATCAGTAAATTTATTATTTTTTTAATATTTAAATTAAAAAATATTTTTTCTAATTGTAAAAAAATAAAAAATTCCAAAAATATCCAAAAAAGTAAAAAAATTAAAATTTTTAAATTTTTAAATTAATTTTTCATAATTTGTGAACAAGTGCAGCAAAAAAAAGTCAACTGTTAGGTGTAGCATTATCCGGTGAATAAAAAAATAAAAAATATTTTTAAAAAATAAAAAATTAAAAAAACTAAATTTTTTATTTTTGAATATTTAAATTATATTATTAAATTTTTTTATTTAAGTAATAAAAAATAAAGTCCAGCAATATCTAGAAACAACAGATGTGTAAATTTATTATTTTTTAATATTTAAACTAAAAAAATATTTTTTTCTAATTGTAAAAAATAAAAAATTCCAAAAATATCCAAAAAATAAAAATTTTAAATTTTAAATTTTTAAATTAATTTATTCTTAATTTGTGAGCAAGTGCAGCAAAAAAGTCAACTCTATAGGTGTAGGAATATCCGGCGAATAAAAAATAAAAAATAAAAAAATTTTAAAAAACTAAATTTCTTATGTTTGAATTTTTAAATTATATTATTAAATGTTTTTTATTTAAATAATAAAAAAATTCTAGCAATATCTTGTAAACAATAGATCTGTAAATTTATTATTTTTTTCAATTTTAGACAAAAAAAATTTTTCCAGTTGTTAAAAAATAAAGAATTCCAAAAATATCCAAAAAGTAAAAAATTAAAAATAAATTTTTAAATTTTTAAATTAATTTATTTTTAATTTGTGACAAGTGCAGCAAAAAAAAGTCAACTGTCTAGGTGTAGCATTATCCGGTGAATGAAAAATAAAAAATATTTTAAAAAATTAAAAATTTAAAAAACTAAATTTTTATTTTTGAATTTTTAAATTATATTATTAAATGTTTTTTATTTAAATAATAAAAAAATAAAGTCCAGCAATATCTAGTAAACAACAGATCTGAAAATTATTATTTTTTTAATATTTAAACTAAAAAAATATTTTTTCTAATTGTAAAAAAATAAAAATTCCAAATCTTCAAAAAATAAAAAATTTAAATTTTAAATTTTTAAATTAATTTATTCTTAATTTGTGAACAAGTGCAGCAAAAAAAATCAACTCTTTAGGTGTAGCATTATCCGGTGAATAAAAAATAAAAAATATTTTTAAAAAAATAAAAATTTTAAAAAACTAAATTTTTATTTTTGAATTTTTAAATTATATTATTAAATGTTTTTTATTTAAATAATAAAAAAATAAAGTCCAGCAATATCTAGTAAACAACAGATCAGTAAATTTATTATTTTTTTAATATTTAAATAAAAAATATTTTTTCTAATTGTAAAAAAATAAAAAATTCCAAAAATATCCAAAAAAGTAAAAAATTAAAATTTTAAATTTTTAAATTAATTTTTCATAATTTGTGAACAAGTGCAGCAAAAAAAGTCAACTGTTTAGGTGTAGCATTATCGGTGAATAAAAAATAAAAAATATTTTTAAAAAAATAAAATATTTTAAAAAACTAAATTTTTTATTTTTGAATTTTTAAATTATATTATTAAATTTTTTTATTTAAATAATAAAAAATAAAGTCCAGCAATATCTAGTAAACAACAGATGTGTAAATTTATTATTTTTTTAATATTTAAACTAAAAAAATATTTTTTCTAATTGTAAAAAATAAAAAATTCCAAAAATATCCAAAAAATAAAAAATTAAAATTTTAAATTTTTAAATTAATTTATTCTTAATTTGTGAACAAGTGCAGCAAAAAAAAGTCAACTGTCTAGGTGTAGCATTATCCGGTGAATAAAAAATAAAAAATATTTTAAAAAATTAAAAATTTAAAAAACTAAATTTTTTATTTTTGAATTTTTAAATTATATTATTAAATGTTTTTTATTTAAATAATAAAAAATAAAGTCCAGCAATATCTAGTAAACAACAGATCTGAAATTTATTATTTTTTTAATATTTAAACTAAAAAAATATTTTTTCTAATTGTAAAAAAATAAAAAATCCAAAATATCCAAAAAATAAAAAATTAAATTTTAAATTTTTAAATTAATTTATTCTTAATTTGTGAACAAGTGCAGCAAAAAAAGTCAACTCTTTAGGTGTAGGATTATCCGGTGAATAAAAAATAAAAAATATTTTTAAAAAATAAAAATTTAAGAAACTAAATTTCTTATTTTTGAATTTTTAAATTATATCATTAATTTTTTTATTTATATAATAAAAAAAGTCCAGCAATATCTAGTAAACAACAGATCAATAAATTTATTATTTTTTTACAATTTAGACTAAAAAATTTTTTCCAGTTGTTAAAAAATAAAAATTCCAAAAATATCCAAAAAGTAAAAAGTAAAAAATTAAAATTTTTAATTTTTAAATTAATTTATTCTTAGTTTGTGAATAAGTGCAGCAAAAAAATTCAACTGTCTAGGTGTAGCATTATCTGGTGAATAAAAAAAAAATATTTTTAAAAAAATTAAAAATTTTAAAAAACAAATTTTTTATTTTTGAATTTTTAAATTTTTATTAAATGTTTTTATTTAAATAATAAAAAAATAAAGTCCAGCAATATCTAGTAAACAACAGATCTATAAATTTATTATTTTTTTAATATTTAAACTAAAAAAATATTTTTTCTAATTGTAAAAAAATAAAAAATTCCAAAAATATCAAAAAAGTAAAAAATAAAATTTTTAAATTTTTAAATTAATTTATTCTTAATTTGTGAACAAGTGCAGCAAAAAAAGTCAACTCTTTAGGTGTAGCATTATCGGTGAATAAAAAATAAAAAATATTTTTAAAAAATAAAATATTTAAAAAACTAAATTTTTATTTTTGAATTTTTAAATTATATTATTAAATGTTTTTTATTTAAATAAGAAAAAAATAAAGTCCAACAATATCTAGTAAACAACAGATCAGTAAATTTATTATTTTTTTAATATTTAAATAAAAAATATTTTTTCTAATTGTAAAAAAATAAAAAATTCCAAAAATATCCAAAAAAGTAAAAAAATTAAAATTTTTAAATTTTTAAATTAATTTTTCATAATTTGTGAACAAGTGCAGCAAAAAAAGTCAACTGTTTAGGTGTAGCATTATCCGGTGAATAAAAAATAAAAAATATTTTTAAAAAATAAAAATTTAAAAAAACTAATTTTTTATTTTTGAATTTTAAATTATATTATTAAATTTTTTTATTTAATAATAAAAAAATAAAGTCCAGCAATATCTAGTAAACAACAGATGTGTAAATTTATTATTTTTTAATATTTAAACTAAAAAAATATTTTTTTCTAATTGTAAAAAATAAAAAATTCCAAAAATATCCAAAAAATAAAAAATTAAATTTTAAATTTTTAAATTAATTTATTCTTAATTTGTGTGCAAGTGCAGCAAAAAAAGTCAACTCTATAGGTGTAGAATATCCGGTGAATAAAAAATAAAAAATATTTTTAAAAAATAAAAAATTTTAAAAAACTAAATTTCTTATGTTTGAATTTTTAAATTATATTATTAAATGTTTTTTATTTAATAATAAAAAAATTCTAGCAATATCTTGTAAATAATAGATCTGTAAATTTATTATTTTTTACAATTTTAGACAAAAAAAAATTTTTCCAGTTGTTAAAAAATAAAGAATTCCAAAAATATCCAAAAAAGTAAAAAATTAAAAATAATTTTTAAATTTTTAAATTAATTTATTTTAATTTGTGAACAAGTGCAGCAAAAAAAAGTCAACTGTCTAGGTGTAGCATTATCCGGTGAATAAAAAATAAAAAATATTTTAAAAAAATTAAAAATTTAAAAAACTAAATTTTTATTTTTGAATTTTTAAATTATATATTAAATGTTTTTTATTTAAATAATAAAAAAATAAAGTCCAGCAATATCTAGTAAACAACAGATCTGAAAATTTATTATTTTTTTAATATTTAAACTAAAAAAATATTTTTTCTAATTGTAAAAAAATAAAAGATTCCAAATCTTCAAAAAAATAAAAAATTTAAATTTTAAATTTTTAAATTAATTTATTCTTAATTTATGAACAAGTGCAGCAAAAAAAATCAACTCTTTAGGTGTAGCATTATCCGGTGAATAAAAAATAAAAAATATTTTTAAAAAAATAAAATATTTAAAAAACTAAATTTTTATTTTGAATTTTTAAATTATATTATTAAATGTTTTTTATTTAAATAAAAAAAAATAAAGTCCAGCAATATCTAGTAAACAACAGATCAGTAAATTTATTATTTTTTAATATTTAAATAAAAAATATTTTTTCTAATTGTAAAAAAATAAAAAATTCCAAAAATATCCAAAAAAGTAAAAAAATAAAATTTTAAATTTTTAAATTAATTTTTCTAATTTGTGAACAAGTGCAGCAAAAAAAAGTCAACTGTTAGGTGTAGCATTATCCGGTGAATAAAAAAATAAAAAATATTTTTAAAAAAATAAAAATTAAAAAAACTAAATTTTTTATTTTTGAATTTTAAATTATATTATTAAATTTTTTATTTAATAATAAAAAATAAAGTCCAGCAATATCTAGAAACAACAGATTGTAAATTTATTATTTTTTAATATTTAAACTAAAAAAATATTTTTTCTAATTGTAAAAAATAAAAAATTCCAAAAATATCCAAAAAATAAAAAATTTAAATTTTAAATTTTTAAATTAATTTATTCTTAATTTGTGACAAGTGCATCAAAAAAGTCAACTCTATAGGTGTAGGATATCCGGGAATAAAAAATAAAAATAAAAAAATTTTAAAAAACTAAATTTCTTATTTTGAATTTTTAAATTATATTATTAAATGTTTTTTATTTAAATAATAAAAAAATTCAGCAATATCTTGTAAACAATAGATCTGTAAATTTATTATTTTTTACAATTTTAACAAAAAAAAATTTTCAGTTGTTAAAAAATAAAGAATTCCAAAAATATCCAAAAAAGTAAAAAATTAAAAATAATTTTAAATTTTAAATTAATTTATTTTAATTTGTGACAAGTGCAGCAAAAAAAAGTCAACTGTCTAGGTGTAGCATTATCCGGTGAATAAAAATAAAAAATATTTTAAAAAAATTAAAAATTTAAAAAAACTAAATTTTTATTTTGAATTTTTAAATTATATATTAAATGTTTTTTATTTAAATAATAAAAAATAAAGTCCAGCAATATCTAGTAAACAACAGATCTGAAATTTATTATTTTTTAATATTTAAACTAAAAAATATTTTTTCTAATTGTAAAAAA